>NW_026623270.1:3004577-3024155 GCF_030028575.1 Malurus melanocephalus | reverse complement strand
GTTTTATTTATTTTTACTCTGTTTGGAGAATTTGTTTCCAGGGGGAATACCAGGCAAAAGAATATTATTAATTCACAGCCCATTCTCACAAGTCACATCCATAGACATACCAATTAATCTGCCAATGCCACCACAGGACAGTGATCCTTCATGCAATATGCAATGTATGCAATAATGAAATTTGTTGCTGTTGATACTGTAATGGAATCTGGGATAATAAAATAAATCTCCATTTTCAGGAGATTTCAGGATAAATGCCACCTTTTGCAACTGTTTTCCTGTACTTTGCAACATCTGTTCCTGTGGTGCCCTCACTTTATCCCATTTCCCCTTTCCCATGGTAAGACAGTGCTCAGTGTGTGGGTGCTCAGCAATGCTGCTGCACATGCTGCACATGAGGAAAGGGAACAGGATTTTACTGGATTAAGGGGCAGAAGCCTAGGATATTAAGAAAGAACTCTCTGTCCCCAGCATCCTCCACAAGCTGCCCACATCCCTCATGAGGTATGATCTGAGAATCAGGGGTCAATGGAGAGACCTACCTCCCTTTTATCAATCTCTTCGATGACATCAATCCCTCATCCAAAATGTTCAAGAGTGTTATGGTACCTGGTGATATTTTAATATCTTCATCAAGCATACATACTGTGAAAGATTTAAGCCATATCCACAGGAACACAGATGTGAACCAGGAGTCTGGGGAGAGTTAAAACCAGTTTGTTGAAATGACCATGTGTGGGCTCAGGAGAACCTCATTTTTCCTTGCAAGAGAGATTTAACATGGACTCCTACATATGAAGTAGTTCAGCAGAAGGGTTCCTCTGAGCTTCTTCCATCTTTCATCGGGGGAAAATGGAGATCAGTCACCACTAATAACAGATTAATTGGGCTCAAGTGGCACTTCACTCTGCCAAGCATTTTTAAAAGGCTGTAATGCTCTGACCAGCCAGGTCAGCCACTGAATATTGAGCAGGTAGCGAAGTTTTGGGGTCATTTGCAAGCTTGACCTARTCACTCCAGCAGGAAGGACTCTATTTACTCTGCACAACTCAGTTTTCTCTTTCATATGATTTATAAAGGCCATATTCTGCTGACTGCATATTTGAAAGGGTGTGTTCCTCATAGACGCTGTTTATTAACATTTCTGCATTCCTGTCAGCCTTTTATCCCCTTCTTACAATTAAATTGATGATCAATAAAGACAAGGAATACTATAATCTATGAGCCTACTAGAAACTAGTAAGTCAAAGGTTTCCAAAGCAAAAAGTTTCAAGTCTGACCATTTACCTTTCAGATTACTGTTTTCAAACTGCATTTTATCACTACACTTTGTTGCAACTGAAAGATGCCAAAACAGCTGTTTTCTCTTACRTATAGTTATTCTGTTCCAATGTTTTTTTAATGATGATCATAAAAAATAATTTTCATAAGGTCCATATATTAATCAGAAAACACTGTTTTTAACTGCAGGTGGTGAAAAATTAGTTTTCCTTCCTTGCAGACAGTTCAATCCAACACCATCTCTGCATAGCTGGTCTGACACTGGTTTCTTTCATCTCTACTCAGTAGCCCCCATGAATTAGTCAGGAAGGTCACTTCTTTCTGGCCTTTTCATGAAGAGACAGTTTGCAGGGTGAAACCCTCGGTGCAGGGAGCATCAACTCACACCGGACCACCTCACACAGCAGGCACTTTCCTCTTTTGATTCTCTGGGGGGTTGAATTCAGTGCCACCATTCTCCAAGAGGCTCCCAATTCTCACTTGAACTCAGTTAACTGAAAAGCATGATCCCAGATCCCAGATACAGACCAGCAAAGGTAGGATAACGAGGTTAGAGGCAAGTATATCTCCATTAAAGGAGAGGTTAAGATGATGTTTGAAAGCTTTTCCTTTCTTTTAAAATCTTAATATAGAAGAAAACAGTACAATGACATGTGTCTGGCTAATGCTGTGTACAGCCTGGTTTATGTTACTTTTCAAAGCATGAATCATATAAGTGGCATCCTTACAATGAAGTGTTTACCTCAATTATWAGTTTGCTTTTTCAAGGTTGGAAATTAATTTTGGCACCACTGTTGCTCTGTTAGCAAGGTTATAGCTTACAGACTACAGATAAAGGGTAAGAAGATTTAGCAGACAAAAAAAAAACCGGAAAAACAGTCCCCCATTTCTGAAAAACAGAAAAGTTTTTTATGATATGATAATATCATAAATGATAGCTCAGAYAACCTCTCCTAATACAACTGTAAGTTGATTTATGTTTGCAATTCAGACCTTTAAATACATAACCCTCAAATCAGATTCTGTACCCTGAATCAAGCAGCTCCTTGATGGGCCAAGAAAGTGGCACTGCAAAGATTTCTGTTAAACCCAAATGAGTGCCTGAATAGCAAGCAAGCTTATGACATGATGCAGGAGAGAGGGGAAGAGATCTGTGAAAGGCTTTGAGAAGTGAAAAAGGAGAGGGCTAAGAAAGTAACTGAAAATTGGGACAAGATGCATCAGGAATGTGCCCAAATACCATCATATCAATTTTTTATAAGATGGATGCCTTTGAGATGGAGGAATACAAATCAGCCCAGTCTCTTTGGACATCTGTGTGGTATCACAAAGGAATTATAAGCTAAAACTACAAAAATGGGAATGGCACAGAAATGGATCAGGAGATGAAGACATTCCTGAGGAGATGACAAAGGGCTGTCTCACAAGAAATCTAACAAACTGAAACAGTTTTTTTCAGGAGTGAGGCTAAGCATCAATTCAGCATGATCACTGGCAGAGAAAATGGGAACATCCAGTAGYATTTCTTGATATAAAACTGGGGGCATTATCAGCAGAGAGAAAACTCATGACCTGGAAGACCAGGCTAATGAATCCAAACAAAATTGAATAATTCACAAAATGCAAGCTCATGCACATAGGGACAAATTACCCAAGTGTTTGCAGTCATCAGGAATCCTGATGTGTACCCAGAGCTCTGTCCTTGTTCTTGTCACTCAGCTTCTGAAGCCAAACTGGGCAGTAGATGGGAAAAGGCAGGTGCAGTACAAAAATTTCCAAAAAATACAGATAAAGGGTAGTGCCCACTGGACATGGACAGCCCTGGGGACACCTCACAGGTCTGTTGTACACAGTATCCTCAGCAGTTTTTGCACTGAAGAAATAAAAGCAGTGAATGTGGAGCGGATGCTGACTGTGGGGTTACTGGGGAGGCTGTGTTAACACACCAGATGGGACAAGYTGGGATTTACAGCCAGAGGAAAGCCAAGGCTGAGAACAGACATGACTGACCTTTGTAAATGCAGGAGGAGATTAAAAAGCAGAGAGGGGGAAAAAGCAGCTTGAGCCAAGTACAAAGTTCAAATGAGTATAAACCAGCCGTAACTATCTTTTACTCTGGAGATCACGAGTCTGTTCCTCACAGCTATGGTAGCCCTGTGCTGGAGCAGTCTCCAAAAAGGTGCAGCAGGGACAAGAAGTCTCCCTGCTTCCTGGATGGACCTGGGTAAGGGTTTGGACACAGTTATACAGTGGTTGTAGATGAGAGGACCAACCTTCATGACCCAGGAAATTTTTTCCAGGGCAATTTGTTCCATTTCAGCTGTGGAGGAAGTGCCAAGGAGTGAAAAATATGTAGAAATATATGGATGACACGTGGTTGCAGATGGAAATATGGAYGAAGGACAGATCATTGCAATACATGCATAAATAGATAAATACATGGATAGCGATYACCTAAAAGCAATAGTATTTATTTGTGAGAGTCTATGCACATATAGCTACAGTCATAATTAAACACCACACTCTTTATCCATGGATTTTATGCTTTGTTGAATTACAAATTGTCCATGAGCACTTTGTGTAAAGGACCAGACAGCAAATACAAATTGACTCCAAAGTAAAAAAATCCCAGAGAAAGTGCAAAAGAAGCAGCACTGAATTTATTAAACGTGACCTTTTTTGGCTTTCCATTTAGAACMAAATGTTTAAATCTCTAGGAGAATGTAGTGGGCCAGACTGAATTTGTTCCACTTGGATAAGAAGCTTCCTGAAAACCCTATGAAATAGCATGGAGTACAGCTTTATCTTTGCAGGAAAAGGTTGTCACTGGTTGATAAAGAAATCACTAAATTATCTGTGCCCAGGGCTTCAATGTTTTGCTTAGAGTCTGCTTTGTCAAGGAGGAACAAGAGCAGAGCAGGTTGGAAAGGGGATGGAAATCAGTGTTTGCAAATCTACAGTGTGCTGAAAGTACTCATTGAACTTAAATAAAAGGTTAACTGCCAAGGACTATGATTTTTTTCCATTTTTCATATGGCTGTTTCTTAGCAAGAACTGAACACTGAGTTGTTTGCAAGAAAAGGACTGATTTCCACTGAGAGAAAGAAGCTGGGTTTTTTCCTCTTTTTAATTTATTTCATCAAGCACTTCTCAAAGAGGTAACCACAGAAACAGAAAAACACATGATTTCTTGTTCATATTTACAGTTTTTTCTCTATGAATCTGCTGCAAGACCGTGTAATACAGTAGTGCCTGGGGACAGGATGGAAGTGAGTGTTGGTGTGTACCTCGATCCCTGGAGCAAAATAACCCCTTCAATATTTTTCACATTTACTCAGAAATACCTAAACCCACTGCACTCCTTGCATGCCAAGAAGGGAGCCAAGAACTCAAGGATATTTCTTCTTCTCTCCAAATAGCATATTTCCCCACTCAAAAGAAAAAATAAATCCCACAAGTCTGACAGACTTCCAGGAAACAGGGGGATTATTTTATAGTTGCCAGGGTYTGAGTTCTTTTTCTTTACACACTGACAAGAAAGGAACTATTTTACATCCCTGTTTACATAACTAATGAATATAGGAGAATGCTTAGYAACCTTTTGTCAAGCAGCATGAGATTCACCTTCCTAAAAACAGATTCATCAAGATGTGGTGGGATCATTTAGCTCTGTTTCAGTGTGTGTTAATAGGAAATTATTACTTTACTTCATGTTACACAGACATGTTTTTTCCATGTTCTCTAAAGTCTTAAGGTTTTTAAAAGGTTTTTTTTTTTTTATTTAACATTAATGACCTACTTTCCCCATTTCTACTCAAGAGGCCTTTTATCTGGTATTTCCTCATTAAAAAAAAAAGGCTATTATGGTGAGGATATACYAAAATATGTTGTATTTTCCCCATTTCATCAACAAGGAGATCTCAGATAAAGGCAAAAATGGTTTGGCTTGAGGGAAAGCGGATGGATCAAATACAATAAAGAGATTATACAGGCAGATTTTAGAGGTGCTTCATTAAAGTGAACCCAAATTCCAYAAGTGCCATCTCAAAACCTACCTTCCTGAAGGGATGAGCCAGGAGCCACTGTTTCCTCTAAGGGCATAGCCCAGAAGCGGCTCATATGCAAAGGACACCATCCAGCATCCCAAACACAATAACCAGTTTGCACAACATCACACCTGTTCAATATGAATTCAGATCCATCTAGGCATGAGCCAAAAGCAGGGACACAAAGAAGAGAGTCTGGTGGCCTCCCAGACCTGACTGCAGCCACAGGCAGTGAGGGCAGAGCAGGATTTGGGGCTTGCCAAAGTGAGTTTGGTCTTGCATGTAGTTGATAGGGAAAGAGGAGATCAGCTGGTTTTTTACTTCTGTCTAAGGGCAAACCAGCTCCCCCCAAGACACCTTGGTAGCTGTTTGCTATTTTACATCTGCCCATAGTAAAGCCCCAGCCCTCTTTCTATTAAAGTTTTAATTTAAATTGGTTCAAGCTGCTCAGAGAGGCACCTGGCTTCCCAAGCAAATTACTGAAATGCTGTCTTCACACTAACTTTTCCCTTCCCCCTGAAGCCAGCAGGTGACATCTGGAAAGCATACAAAACAAAGAGAAAATTGTAACTTGAAAGGAATTAGTGACTCCACCCCATCTGTGTGGGTGCTGCAGCCCTGCTGGCCTCCCATACCAAAGAGCTGGGAAGCTCTGCAGGAACAAGGCCAGCATCCTGGCCATGCATCACTTCCCCACCACAGATAKCTCAGTGTGCCTCGTGTCAAAGGCAACAGGAATGTCTCCAGTAAGTGAAAGAGCATCCTGTGGAGTTTAGCTAAAACAAACACGGTGTGAGGTGCTGGGTGGTGTGACTCAGTTCCAGGAGAGGATGTTTGTGGTGTGAGAGTGAAATCGCTGTGTGGCTTGCAGGATTCTACTCTCAGAGTGCTGGCACAGCATTCTGCTGAGAGTTGGAGATAATCCTGTCAACCCCTCACAGCCAGCACAAGGGATCCTTCTCCAGCTMGTGAGGGACATGGACATCAGTGCAGGAGGAGCCCACAGCGTGGTGTTTGTCACTGTCCCCAGCCCTGCTGCTGGCTATGGGCTCTGCAGAGGTGCCTGTCAGAGAGAGTTCCAGTATCACAGCTCTGGGCCTGCCTGCTTCACTGCATGGGCTTGGCATGCACATCTGCATTCTCAAATGCATAGGAGCAAAAGGAAAGGAATATAAAGACAAGAAAGAATGAGACAAATGAGTAGGCAGAGGATACATGAGCCTTTCCTTCCAGGTCACTGTGTCCCACAATCACACAAGTCTGCAGTCTCACCGGTAAAGGGCTTTCGTTTTTGCTACCAGCTCTGCACATTGTTCAATCAGCTTTCCTTTTTCCTCATCTTTTCTCTTCCTGAATCCACTGGTCTGGGATTGTCTGGAAGATTCCTGACTGCTCCATTGCCACCAATCTCCATAGCCTCGGGCTGATTATTGTCTTCTTGTGACCCTGTGAAATGGGGGAGGGAACACTTTGTTTTTCACATACATAGTAACAGGTTTTTAAAAAAACAAAAAAAACAGGCGCTTAGTGTGTGCAACAAAGAGTGCCAAACATACACTGGAGATCTTTCATTTAGAGACAAGAGCTGCTGCAGGCCTGTAGATTTGTTTTCTTACATGAAGCAGATTCGGTGTATGTGACATGGAGGCACTGAGTTCCCCTCTCTGGTGGCACTTCATGCAGCCTGGTGGGCTGAGCCTGCCCGTGCCGTGATGCCAGAGAAGGTAGGGCCCTTCTGCACACTCAGCTCCTGCTCTTCCAGGGCTCATAACTAAGGAAAGCATGGCATAAACACAACCCTCTGGTCCCCACATTCCCTGTAGTGTGCTGTGCAGGTGAATCTAAGTAACCCCACACTTTAGGTGAAGACAGAAACACAGCAGGCACGCACAAGAGCTCTGTGACCTGCCTGGTGTGTGCAGTRGGAAAGAGCCAGGTGGGGAACCCACCTATTTCACTCTGCCAGCCTGAGAAAGTAGCTCAAAGAGCAATGACTGCACAGCCAGAAGTAGACAGGGATCCCAGATTCTGTTGCATTTTGGCCCCTCTAGGGATGGGATTTGACCTTGGGCACAATGCCAGGCTGATGCCATGTGGCTGGCAGCTTCCAGACCAGAGCCAGAGCTTGCCCTCTCAGCTGGGAGCAGGAGCCACAGAGCTGGGAGCATCCAGATGCACCATGCTGCAGAAACACATCCCTGGCCTGACAGAGTTTAGAAACATGTTTGATAAAAAATCCCAGACTCCAAGACTGAAACAAGAACAGGGATGAGATGGGATCTGCTCAAGCCACCTGATCCTCATCGTTTTTGTCATATATTTAAGAAAAAAAAAACCCCATGCTATGCCTAGGAACCCATAAAAATGTATTCTTACTGTAAATGTATTAATAACATAACATAAAAGGGAAAATTATTCAAATTTTGCTGAGACTTGTTGGCTTTGACTTGTCTGAGCAACAATGGAAAGCGAGGCTGAGGAACATCTCACACTTTTTTAACCATGGACTTTAGAAAGTGTTAAAGTATCATCCACAGCCAGACTTCAAAACAATGCATAATACTCTGTGGTAAAAAGTTACGGTAATAATTACATGACATTTTCTTTCAATGCTGCTGGTATTGTAGTTGAGCTCAAAGTCAAATAAATGTCAACCAATTATTTAATGAGCAATGTTATGCTGGCTGTGTAATGACACATAAGAGGACTGGTACTGGGATTT
Organism: Malurus melanocephalus; assembly: GCF_030028575.1. NCBI lineage: Eukaryota > Metazoa > Chordata > Aves > Passeriformes > Maluridae > Malurus > Malurus melanocephalus. The sequence continues at coordinate 3,016,106 of NW_026623270.1, read as the reverse complement.
CAGCAGAGGCTGAGCCATTCCARCATGTGGAGTGGTTAGATGATGCTTGAGTGTCCCACTCTCTCCTTCCCATCCAGACATGGAGCTTTCTCTTGGACAGAGCTGTGGGAGTTGGTGTGGCCAGCAGGAGGCAGGAGGTGCAGGTGGCTCTGTGGTGCACAGAGGAGATGAAGAGCAGCTGTCATGTGGCAGGAAAACCATATCTTTGCCATGTAGATGGAGACTTTTTTTTCCCAAAAGACATGGCATAACAAGAAATAAGGAAGCCAGACTCAAGAAAAAGCACAGCAATCTCAGTCTCTGCAGCAGGCAGGGGGAAGCTGATGGAGGAGATGCAGGTGAGAACTCTGACTTGTGGGAAGCAAAAGAGTGGCTGGAAAGTTGTGGGGGCACAGGCACAGAGGCAGAATGGTGCACAAAGCAGGAGATATGGGTAGGTGCATAAGAGTCTCAGGAAGCATGAGGAATACAGCAGGGGTCGATTTTTATTTGAATKATCATGTCCCAAGGGTTGTCTGTTGCTTGTTTCCTCCTCCAAGCTTTCAAGGAGAAAGCTTTAAGTAGAAGAGAAGACAGATCAAAAATTCCAGAGGGCCCACACGAGAGACCTCCGAGGTAGACGAAAGATGCATATATGCCTGGAAAGTGACCTCCTGAAGCTGTTGCCAAACAACACCGTGTATAGTGTATAAACACTGTTTCCTGCATTCTGGGAAACTTCCAGAAGATAAGTAAATGAAACATGATCAGTGCTTTCCTCTGCTGATAAATCAGCAACAACAAAAAATGGCATGTTGATTAATTTGACTAGCCTAGCTTACTTTGTATGTGGTCTTCCAGAGTGCCAGGTGCACAGATGCTGAACCAAAATCAAACTAAAATTATTTTACCCCAAGGGAAAAGGGAGGCTGCAGATTCAGGTTCAAACCCCTGGGTTCAATTTAGCCTTTGGTTCTGAGCTGAATCCCAAAACTCGGGGGACTGTCTAACCTGCAGTCACATCTTCAGCAGCAAGGTTTTGCTCAGGACACAGGAAACATGAAAGATCACAACAAGGTTCTGTGAATTCTCATCCTTTCTAGACCCTGGTTTTCTTTGGATTTATGCTAAGCCTGACCTGGTTCTGAAGWCTGGCACCACAATGCAGAATTCACCACGGAAGACACAGCATCTGCTGTCTCTGAACATCTCCCCAGGAAAAGGTGAGTTTTGTTAGAAGCCAAAACCCACCCATTTTTCTATAGCAGTTCTTCCGAGTTCATTGCGTCCCATCCCCTGTCACCAAGCTGCTAGCCAGGTTTGAAGAATGTTATCTCTCTTTGGCCCTAATGCACCTCCCTCTGTACCAATTCTAAAAAGTGTGGCTGGTCATTCTGCTCTGCAAAGGAAAATCATCCCTACCAACAGTGAAGCTGTCCAAATAAAAATTAATTTCCTGAGCTGGCACATCTCACCCAATTTTTCTTGCAGCAGCCTGCCAAAGTCAGGCTGCATTTGCTCTTTGGGATTTTTCAGCCAGTACTGCACGTGTTGCAGCTAACTTGCTTACTTGCATATAATAACAACTTTTCAGGAAAGGGGACTGTAGGAACTTCAGAAAGCGGAATTGAAGGTATCTCTGAGCTGCCACAGTCTGTGTCAGCCTTCTGTAGCATAAAGGGATAGCATACAATCATGTAAAGAAGCARTTTTAGGTACTTGGGCAGGGTAAGCTTATAACCATGGTTTCTAAATGTTTCCTAAAGAGCCAGCCTGTCCAGTGCTCTTCCTACATCTTCTTGGATGACATATGAAGCCAAGGATTTCCAGTTATCCAAAAAGCCAGAAATGCTGCTCAGGGCTGTTCCAAATGAAATTCTTACTGCAATATTTTAAAGCCATCTGTGCAGCTTCTGACCAACCAAGCTCCCTTAGCCTGGAGGGCAGGCTATGGCACAGAAGACAACCCAGAGCTTTCTATTTGCTGTCCGTGAATTCAGCCAAAAAAACTGCAGCGTTACACAGGCTATGGCATGTCCACAAAAACTTGCTGTGCCAACAAGAAGCAACAGTGGCTCCTGGAAAGCCACTATACATTATAAAAATCACAGACCAGTTGCTGTGATATCCTATAAGTTTATATCCCCAGAAGCAAATGAATTACACGAGCAATGCCTTCACTATTCACATGCCCCCCTGTGAGCCTTTACAGCGAGTTATTGCTGACTAAGCCACAAGCTGTGCTGCACACACACAGTTTCCCTGACAGCCTCCATTGTAGGACCCTCCTGCAGTTTAATCAAAAGTTTGCGTATCTTTAAACCCTTTGACCATGATTTTCATGCTGTGAAGATGGTTGAACTCATCTGAACCCAAGGCACCCAAGTAGGTTAACCTGTGTGATGGATGGTGTGAAGGCTGTCTGAGAGGCTGAGAGAGAAGCAGCACCGAGTCACATCCTCCCTGGGCATCTCTGTTTCKATGCTGATGAGAAGGTGCAGATCCTCCTGTTCCTGCAGCTGCTGTTTCTGGGTGCTAATGGCTGTGAGAAGGCTTCACAACACAGCACAAGGATGTATTTTCTCCCAGGATGAAGAGGGAATGGCGTGCAAAAAGTAGGAACAAGCTCCATGGTTTTAATGCAAAAGCGGGGGAAGCATGAATGAAACAGATTGTGAAAAGGAGCTGAGGAATAACTGGGAATGTGGGACTGACCACCTGAATCAGGGGACAGATTTGGGAGATGGGGGAAAAGGGGGAGAGGTGTATACTGTCAGTGCAGCTGTGAGGCATATTTGGGGGTCAGGTGACGATAAATAAAGTGATAGGTAGAAAAAGAAACTTAGGCTGGGAGGTGGGATAAAAAGACTGAGCTGGGGAAGAGAGGAAAGGTCTGGCAGCAAAGCAGGAGAGAGGTAGAAGCTTGGACTAAGAGAAACAGGAGGCTGGAGTCAGTGATGAGATCCCAAGAGAGATATGATGCTATCAAAACCCCAAGGCTGTTTGATGCGGCACAGGATACCTTAAACCTGGCTTTTCCCAAGGATGGAATTCTTGGCTTGCAATCCGTGCCGTGCTGTTTCAGAGCAGACTTCACTGCAGTAATTGCATGAGCGCTTTCAAGTGCACGGTTCTGAAGACCCAGTGGAGGGCTGACGGATCCATGTCTGGCTGGTGTGGCTTCTGAGGGGGACAAGCCACCAGGACAGCACAAGCCACCAGGACAGCACAAGCCACCAGGATAGCAGACCATCCCAAGTGCCTTTGGAATGGAGCCCTAAGGACAGGACCAAAGCCCTCCTCAGCCCACCCAGACGCTTCTCTGTCTTCTGTGACACCAAAGAGTTGCTTTTTCCAGAAGAGCAAGGGCTGTGCAGGAGCCAGGGATGTCTCCCTGTCCATGGTGTGCCAGGCCAGCTGCTCTCCGCGGTCAGAGCCAGCAGAGGGATGTGACTCAGGCAGGAGTCGCCTGTCAGGAAGCAGCTGGCAGCGCTCAGCTGTGCCGGGTGCCGGCCCCAGAGCCTCCTCCAGCCTGTGGAAGGAGCACTCTGGGCCTTCATGTGCTCCAGAGCCAAAAGTCATGGGGTTCCAGGCCAAACAGATGGACTTCCCTGGGAGAAGGGGGAGGCCACCTGAGGAGGGGTGGCTGAAGCCAGCACCAAACATGTGCAGGGCTCCTTAGCAACAAGAGATCAGCCCAAGCCCGCCATTGCATCGCAGACCTCTGGATATGCACGTGCTCTCCCTTACTCACACACACTAAAACCCTCCCAGGGCTCCTGCATCCTCAGTGGCCTCCCTCCTGCAGCCTCCCTGTGCTGCTCCATCCTGCTCCACCGAGTCCATGAGCCACGTCCCGGCACCTCTTGTCCCTTTCCCACACCAAGCAGAGTAATATCAAGCACCAAACATACCTCAGTTGGCCTTTTCTTTTCATCCCAGGAYATCACAGGCTCTTCCATGTTTCAGATCTATGAGAGGAAGAAGAAAGTCAGCATGGGGGTTTCTAAATGGATACCATCACCATCAGCAACACACAAACCGTCACAGCGCCGATGGCTTGTGAATATTCAAAAATGGCCAGAGCCAACAGTGCCTGTCACGACTGGCACAGCTGCCACTGCTGTTGCTAGTTCAGCAGAGCCTTACACTGCTGGTGTTGCCAGTTCAGCACAGCCTTACACTGGCAGGTGACTCCATTAATGCTGTCCCTTAACTCAGCCCCAGCACCAGCTCTGTGGGTTCCTGGGGTGCAGTCCTAGATCACACACAAGCTGCCCCACACTTGCATGGGTGCAGTGGGTGCCCACTGCCTGCCCTGTTTGAGAGGCCCATGGCAGAAACATCATGAGAAGTGAGCCASGGAGCCTTCTTCTGGAGAGCATAACTGGGAGCAGGGCCACGCTCAACATTCACTCCTTTCCCATATATTCCCTCCTCAAGATGGGAGTGACGTGCAGCAGAGAGCTCTGTCTTCCTCTCAAATGCTTCTCCTTGGCTTGCTGCCTTTCATAGCAAAGCCATAACTCCTTCAGGGGTTTCCTTTCCTCATGCATGCAGATCTTGTCCTCTTGCTGCTACCTTTGGTGGCTGTGCCAATGCTCATGGCAGTGTAACCCTGTCCCACGTGTGCAGGGGTGTGTAAACAGGGCTAGTGAGAAACCCYTCTCCCTCCCTGTGTGGATCATGTGCTCAAAAACAAAACAGTCCGGAGGCATCACTGCTCCACGTTCTGGGTCCTGTCAGCAGCAACCTGTGCTCTTACCAGGACATAACCCAGCTGGTCTTTTTTTTCTGCGAGCTGCTCCCCGCTGTCACAGTGTGATTGATGAGCAGGAAGAGCCRGACAGAAGAAAGACAACAGGGAGCAAGGAGATGGGAGATAAGGCAGTGGAAGGGAACAGTGGGGAAAAACCCTTATAATAGTGAAAACCAGGCAGAAAATTAAAGAGAAGAAAGGCAGACTGTGATGAGCAAGTAAAGAGAAGAAAGGGGAAAAAACTAAAGAGAAAAAAGAGTGTAAAGCAACAGAWAATTGAGGAAGTAAAAAAGGAAAATAATAGCTGAGGCAGTCCCCATCTTGAAGATAAACAGTACRAGTGAGCCTTTTGGCCAGCACACGRTAAATAGCTCRGTCAGGAGGTAGCAGATGCTGCCCTTTCTGCAGGTCTGGGGCAGTCATTTTTCACAGGGAGGATCAAAGGCAGCCAAGAGTCTTTTGAGGGAGTTACCACAATARGATCAGAGGCAAAAATCTGTCCTGCAAGCTGGAAAGGGTCGTTAAATCAGYTATCAGAGAGCTGATCTGTCGCAAGCTCATGCTCGGTCTGTTTGGCAGCAGTGTGGTTCTGTGCCCATGTCCTGCACATTGCACTCGCCTGGGGAGTGCAGGGAGTTCACAACGCACCAGCAAGAAAACTTCTTGACTCTTGAGAGAGTGGAGCCAATCTGAGCTGCATGCAGAGATCTGTGCTCTCTTCCAATGTAGCTATCCAACTAGTCATAAAGTTGGTCTCACACAAAATAAAAGTCCATTTGAACTCTGCTTAATATATGCTTTTTCATTGCTAAGATGAAAACCTTATGATGAAAGCCCACATTTTGCCAATTTAAGGGATACTAAATGAAAGAAATGCTGATACATTAAATGTCACATCAGAGGAAATGAGTAAAACCCACTTTATTCTCTTTACAACCTTTGAGCATACATGTGCTACCAACCCAATTCTGACTTCATTACCTCCACACAGTTCCACACATGGAAAGAGGCTGCAGGCATGAATGTGGGGGCAGAAGTTGTACAAGGAGGTGGAGAGAGTTCACAGCAGGGGTGCTTTTGTCCCTGTGAGGACAATTTCTCTGCTGAAGCACATGGTTGCTGGCACACGCTAGGCTTGCTAGGTCAGAAAACGTTGGAACCCTTCCCTGGGCTCTTTGCTTTTGAATCTCAGCTCTCTGTGTTCAGAGTAACTAATTACACTGCTCTTTGGAAGGAGGTTTTACTAATCTGCAAGACCAGAGGTAAGTTTTTCCAAAAATTCACAAGGGATTTAGAAGCACTTCTTGCTSTCTAGCAGAGCATAGATTCCTGCAYTGCCTGGACATGCTCTAAAGCATCACCACAAATCAGAAAATGCTCACCAAACTCTGCTTCCACATACTTGGTAAACAGCCAGCAAAGAGCCAGGAGAGGAGACAAAAGGTGGGATCCCAGCCTATGTGTCACTGCAGGAGCAGAACTGGGGGCAGAAACCAGCTTCTCACAGCTTCCAGCTACTGCCAACCATCCAGTTGCTACATTCAGCAAAAATAAACTCAAATTGTTAAAGCACAATTTATGGTTTGGCCTGACATGAATGTTGGAAGCACTCCTGTTGCAGATTCTGTAGCTATGAAATATTTCTTCACTGAATAGCTTCTTTACTCAYAGGAAAAATTTCTTCACTGGAAGAGTGGTCAGGCATTGGAATCAGCAGCCCAGGGAGCTGGTGGATTCACTAACTAACTCTGGAAGTGTTCAAAAACCATGTAAATGTGCTGCTTAGGAACATGGTTTAGGGGTGGACCTGTCAGTGTCAGGTTAATGGCTGGACTTGATGATGTGATTCTGTGATTCTGTGATTCCACAATATTAAGCAAAAATATTCATCCTCAAATTACAGTAGATAGGAAACGTTTACAGCTGCTGAAGTTTACACCTCATCTTGCACCGAGGGAAGGTGTTCCTGTTAGATAATGGTGTGGTTTGTTTCAGGTGTTTAATGAACGGAGGTGTCGATGGGTGATGGCTGCAAGGCTGTACTTCTCCAGGRTTTCCCAGTCAGGATTATAAAGACTCCCAACAGTTCTTCGCTCGCATTGGAGAAAGGAAAGTCATGACCCTCCTGACCCTGGACACAGAGGGTTTCTCATTTTTGCTGTTTCTCATGTTATTACCTTGTCAGTGCAATGCTGCAGGAGGGTATCAGCAGCTCAGAAACCTTTCTTCAACACGACAMTTGAGCATGCTCCTTCTTGCTCAGACCCCTAGTACAGGTGATTTCTTGAAGCTGGATATGGARCTGCTATAATTTAACATCTCAGTAGCTCAAAGCCTTTCCCTTCCCTACGCCACACACCATCCCGGATACCAGTGTCCCATTCTCAGATGGTGGGTTCAGCTTCACAGACACTCCTACCACACATCCTCTCAGAAACAAGCAAGGGGACCAACCCTGGAGCCACTCTTACCCATGTCCTTATCAAATCCACGCTGTGGCTTGGTAAATTAACTGCAGTTGTGCTCCTGGGCTCATTTGACCCCACCCTGTAGGAGCAGGACAGAAGTCCCTGCGAGGAGTGGGGCTGATTCTCACATTTCAGGGTTTCTTCCTCTGGCCATACCTTGCAGAATATCTCTTCTTCAGGTCTCACTCTGTTTGTGTGCAGCAACTTCATGCCTCAAACTATATGATGGTGTCCCTTCACTTTTACATCTCATGGTAGCAGGTTTGTTTTACACATAGTTGGCCAAAGMTGTAGCAATGTGTTAATAGGAATGTAAAGCTGACATTTTCTAGAAACAAACTCAGAAACCWCCTCATCTATTTTCAGTGTCTAAACTGAAGAAGAATGCAGTATGTAAACATACAGTATCAACTGCCATAAGCTATTTCAAAGTGGTTTTTATCTTCAAATTTTAATATTAGAAGCTCTTGGTCATGAAATCAGAGAAAATTTATATTTTCTTTAAAAACAAAAGCATTTTTTACATTCTTAGGGACTGATTTTTGTGATGACCTGCACTCAAGTCTTGAAATATTGAATCCAACATGATAGAAATGCATATTCACATAGCTCTAAATAATGAAGCTAATCAGCATGTTATTCTTTCTCCAAAGGATTAACTTTTTCCTTTGTCACATCTGACTTTTAAAAACATCAGTCCCAACACTGGATAGAATGCATTAACAGGGAAGATGAAGTCACTTCATGACAAATACTCAGCATACTGTTATAATCTATTATTTCAAAGTCTAACTGCAAACTTCAGCTTTTACGAGCAGGATGCTAGCCAAACTGCTTAGTTACCAAATGTGTTTGCATTTGTGTTTACAAATGGAACACATCCCTCTCTTCTTTTAATTAAAAAGAAAAAATCCTTGTAGTTTATTMAACTAATCCTGCACTTGCTTGCCAAAGGTTGGACAGAGAATGTCCCTTCCAGTCAATCACCAAAATCAGGGACTGCAGTTCCCTTCATCATCCCTTTGCCACACCCAGAGTCAGTGGAGACATCTCCACCCCACCCAGAAACTATCCATCTCCTCCAGACAAAAACACGATGTGTGCTAGAAAAATCGGTTAGTTTTTGGCAACTGCATATTTCTGGGCACTAGAAAAACTCCAATGTTTCTGGTGTAAGTGGGGGTGATAATTCTTCCTTRTCTGACAAGATTATTGTGACTCTATGTTTGTTAGAAAGTCTGATATTCTCTGCAGTCTGAAGGAGAAGAAACTCTCAAAAAAATAGGAAGCTCTGCCAAGGATGCTGGGAACTGCTTGGGAAGCAGGATGAATTGGCCCAGCAGACAGGACACACCAATGGGATACAAAGGCTCAGGAGAAAGTCAACATTTCATAGACAGATCTTTCTAAGAACTGATGAAAAACTAACAAAAAAACCCCAACATTTCACCAACACCCTCCCTCCCAAACAACATCTCAACCAAACAARCAAAAACCAACCAAACAAAACCACAAAATCAAACAAAAACCACAACCAAAAAACCCCAACCTGTTCATCGTGTTGCTACAGGAGACACCAATCAAGAGTGACAGACTGGCCAATACTGTGACATCACATTTTCCAAAAAGGTTATGTTAGAAARCGAAAGTGCACACCAGGGACAGTCAGTGGGGATTGTCTGTGCTGACACAGAACCTTTGAAGAAAAACCACAAACTGTCATGCAGCACTGGGACCTCTTTGGCACGTGACAAACATAAATGGGCAGAAAAAGGGCTCTTTCTGCTCCTTCCCTTCAAGAGGCTTTTCCAGGCTTCTCTGTCCCTGAAGGAGAAATGACCCAGTATAGTTTAGGTGGAAAACACGTAAACAGATTATTTAGCCAAGCACTGAATATCTCCTGGCACAGTTACTACACAGTTGCAAAATTCCTTATGAGTTCTGTAGGGGAGATTCCTGTAGTGCACGATCAGAGACAAAATTCCCRCCCACTTCAGCAGGGCTGGAGTTTTACCCAGTCTCTCATTCCCTCTATGTCCTTTTTCTGTCTGGAGGGGGAAGTTCACACTAATTCTTCATATCATGGGCTGGTTTCTGTGCATACTCACTTACACCAAGCCACTGCTTGATTCTGCACCGTGCTTCAGGTGCAGCTCCCCATCTTTATGCCCTTAGAAAGAACAGCCAGAGCTGAAGGAGCATCCTATTGCTTTCAATAAAAACGCTCCTGTGGCCTTTGGATTTTTCAGTTTCATTATTTCAAGTCAGTCACTTTCATTTTGTATTACTCAGCCTGTATTTCAAAGTACTTTATCCCCTGTGTGACCTGAAGAAAATTAAGAGTTATCATAAGCTAGAGGATTTATTAAAGACAAAGTGCATGCACTATCTGAGCAGATGTGCAGAAATCAAGTAGATTGYGGGGTTCTTGCCTTACAGAAATCCYATCTTTGACATGCAGTAGATAATAAGGTTGCCTGCCAGACATTTCTTCTTTCTCCTCACCATGCACCAAAAAAAATCAGGGGCTAAGCCACAGAGATGTGAGATAAGGATGAAAATGACAGCTCAAACTACTGTAGCCAAAAGCTGGCAAGTCTCCTCTATTCCCCCTTTCAGGACAGGCTGGTGGAAGCTGTGTGACACCAGATCCCTCCTTCATTGCCCAGCACAGGGAGCTGAATGAGCTGCAGCAGAGCCCTGGGGGATGCAGGACCTGCAGTGGGGCAGCCTGTGGGATTGCTGCATCTCATCCCATTGCTGGGGTGCCAGGAAGCTGTGCCCTGTTCCCACAGATGGACTGGGTGCCACTGAGGCCACCCAACAGGGAAAACCACCAGTAAAGCTGCTKCAGTATTCCAGAGAGAAGAAGGATTTCACCCTCCATAAGTGGTCAGCTGATCAGTTCAATTAAGCTAATGTTTATTGCATTTGCATGTCACTGTTACTCTAAGAAACCAGCCAAGACCCGTGTGAATAGGAGTGAAAACCTCAAACCATAAAAAAGTGTTTGTTTTTACAGAACAGATTTGTTTTCACAAAATGAAGTAAAATGAAAAGTATTCTAGGCATAGATTTGAAWTTTTTTTGACACAATTACAAAACCTACTCTCAGAACGTGTTTTAAATAAAAAGATTGTACAGTAGGACTGCATATCTAACAGAATGAAATGCTACCACAAAAATTAGTATTACCACAAAAAGAGGGTATTGGGAGCAAGCACAGTCTGTAGGGCATGGGAAAGATGAATTAGTCAATAAAGAAGTTTATGATTAAAAGTTCAGGAAGTACAAGTATAGAAATTTGAAAGGCAAGAGGCTGAAAAGAAATGCAATATTTTTTCTGCCATGTATAGAAAGAGGAGAAGGACTGAAAAGTGMGACTGATGGGCAAAATGGAGAAGGTTGAAATGAAAGATAATCTGGACATGGTCCACAAGTTGAATTTTTAATAAAGATGTTGATCTTCTGCATGGGAACAAAGATGTAATAATTGTCACTGGTTGGATGGAGTAGTTGCCTAAAAATAGGATGTAAGTAAATCTGAAAGAAGATGATGTATGAAATGTCGATGGCACATATGATACTTTCCCTATAACCCTGGAGAACCTACAGCTGGAAAATGGTGAGGCCTAAGTAACTAAAGGCACTGTGACAAGTAGAAAAGGCAGTGAAACATAAAGAACATTTAGTAGGAGTAAAATGATTTTTTGGGGTACAAGACAACTGCTTTCTGGAAGAAGAAAATGTGAAAGACCTGTTCTTTCTGACCTTGGTAAAACATTTCCCACTGCATTTCTTGTGGGGACAGCTGGAAGTGACAGCAGACTAAAAGCAGAGARCAGACTGTGTTGGAAGGGATTGGTGGAGTTCATCCAGTGGAAAGTATTGGATCTCATAGCAACAYTTTCAGAAATGACCTGAATGACCTGTTACAGTTTTTCATGTGTTAATGAAATTTTTGCTAATGCAAAATAGAAATGAACTGCCAAGAGGGAAGAACTGCAATGTCACTTGGGAAAAAAACTGGATGACCTTGAAGTCTGGAGCAGTAGAAATTAAAAGTACAAAGCCATATACTTAATGTCTAGTAGGAAGGATCTCTGTAATATCCCAGGAGTTTCTTTGTGTGAAATGATGGAGGAGACAGACTGAAGTGTATTATTTAAGGTGATGTCAAGCCAAAAATGTGGTGCATCCATAATAACAGCAGATCATAAGATGAAACATATTTTGAATACAAGAAGTCATGAATCAGTGAGATTACACGAAGTTCTGGTGAGAGGAGAGGAGAGGAGAGGAGAGGAGAGGAGAGGAGAGGAG
>NW_026623270.1:2996576-3004467 GCF_030028575.1 Malurus melanocephalus | reverse complement strand
GGAGAGGAGAGGAGAGGAGAGGAGAGGAGAGGAGAGGAGAGGAGAGGAGAGGAGATTAAAATGCAGCAGGGAAAAAAGTTACCTCTGAACTGCAGCTCTTCACTGTAAAGTTCGTTGGGTTCGAACCCCACCCAAGGCAGCTGTGCTCAAGTTTTTCAAACCAAGTCCAAAACTTGTGACTTTATTTTTGGCTGAAGGAGACAACAGAAGACTGCTTGAAAGGAATYCTTGGAAGGAACAGGAAGGGTGGGAGAAGAAAGCTGCACATGATGTGCCATGTCAGGGAGGATGAAAAGGGGCATCTCAGAGGTGGCATAATGGAGATCCAGCAATGGCTGGAAATAGCTGAAAACCAACAGGATAAATTAAGGGTAGCCAATATGCAGCAAATGGCCATGCAATAAGTGTGCCTGACACAAATAGCACAGGCAGCCCTGAATACCTCTTCAAAGGCCTTTTTCTTCTTTTTACAAGAAATGAAATTTACAACTCATCTGGGATTTATTTCAATTTTATTTTATTTTGTAAGGAAATGCTCCACATTTCATCTAATTGTTTACAAATGGATGGAAAAGCTAGGATGTGTTTAGGAATCCCCAGTACATGTTTCACAAACAGCCCTCCACTCACCTCCATCATCCCTCTGCTCCGGGTGAGTCACGAGCCGACATGAAAGACAAAGAAGGAATTACTGGGGTTAATGAAAACCAGCCTGCTTGCAGACTTAATTCTAATGCTAACAATCAAAGAAAACAGAAGATACAGTATCCTCCCAAAGCAAAAACACTCCATTTGCTYAGAGCAAGCCAAAACCAAAACAGCAATAATCTATTCCGCACAAAGGAAGTAAAATATAGAATGAACACTATGCATAGGAAAGGTTCTGAAATTTCCATAGCACTGTCAGTGGTAGCAGGAGCTGTACCTGTGGATAAGGGAAGCAATTCTCAGGCATGGTCAGTCTCTAAGTGGGTGTCCATATGCACTAGCTGTGGTCACTGGGTGGCCTTGCAGATTTTCTCAACATCCAACAGTGATGGTGAGTGTCCAGCAGAGTGGACATTCACTGGATAGTGCTTTCAGCATTCCTGCTTGAGCTGCCCTTTCAATTTATCATATTTTCAGAGATGCAGTTTTCCTAGTTTGCCTACCTCTTCTCACCCAGTAATGGTGGGAATACTGGGAAACACAGGAAGTGGAAAAATGAGACCCTTCAGAGGCAAAGGCAAGGAAGCCTGACCACCTAACAAGAGTTACTGCATCCCATAGCCCATATTCTAATTACAGTATGTGGCAATCATGACATGTATCCTTTCCTCTGTACTTCTCAGAACACTTACTTAGGCAGAGGATCCCAGACAATTTCAGCAGCATAAAGAAATGCCCTTTCCAAACRGAGCTGCCCTGGGAATGTACACTGCTATAAGGTTGCCAGGTGCTGCAGAGGCAAGCACAACACTGCCAGTGGTTGGGACAGTGAGATCCTGCTCCCTGGGTGAAGAACTGTGTGCCTTGGTGGCGTTCTTGGTGGCCAGTCCAGCCTGCTTGAAACTACTGCTGCATGGTGTGATCCTGTCTCAAAATCCCCAAATGTGGCTGTGCTGGCACAGCTCCTCTGTGCAGAAACCCGGGCTTAACATCCCATCCTGTCACATTCCCTACACCAGTCAGAACAGGATTTCATGGAGCAGGAATTGGTCCAATACCCTGGGGCATCTCTTTCAACATAAAGCTACAGATCCTCCCTGCAAACCGTGTCTTATGTTTCTATAGAGAGACAGAGAAGTCAATCATCAATCAATCAATCAATCAATCAATCAATCAATCAATGTACCTATCTATCTCAATCAGCATCTCCCATCCTTTATCAGCTGCTCAAATGATTAAATATTCCCCTGCAGTCAAATCATTAAAGGGCAGTCTATTTCAAGCCCACATCAGACTCACACCCCTTGATCTACCACCACTGTTGTGCCTCTGGTACATCCTGCCGAGCGTGACTCTTCACCACACACATTCTGTCAGAAAGCATTGCTGCTAGCTAGCAAGGAGGCTCCTGGAGATGAAAGATGGGAATTCAGTTGCTAAAGGAATCACGCCCAAAGAAATTTTGCCAAAAAGTGTATTTTGTGTCCACAGGCCACATTATTTGAAAACTTAAAATTCCTATTATCTTCAGAAATGGATAAAAGCATGTTCTTTCCTAAATTACAAGTTACTTCAGGGCCAAGCAAAGTTAACTTTCTACAGTGTAACTTACTTCTCTTTCTAAAGTCCTGAACCGTGAGGCTTTGCACCCAGTATCTATTTCATTTACTGGCCTGGTCAAAGTAACAGTCTTTATTGTCTGTTAGAAAGACCTGCAGCTTGTTGAAATTATGTTTAAAAAATGCTGAAATTATACTGCATCATAATTGCTGGCACATTCCTTGTCCCTTCCCTTGGAGTTCAGTCAAATAAGCAAATRTGTGTATAACAACCTTTTCCTTCTTAACGAGAAATCTTACTAGAAAAAAAGAAAAACACATTACATCTTTACAAGTACCAGATAAATAAAACTAAATTAAAAAAAAATCCTTCTTGTAGAAAATGTTATGTTTACCCTGAAAAACTGTTGAAAGCATTGACTCTTAGGGGTTTCACTAGGCTAGCAGAACGGAAAAAAAAAGTTCAGCAGTGGAAACTATTTCAAGACACTTCTGCAATGTGCATCAGGCTTGTTTAAGCACAACCCACCCTAGAGATGAACATGGAAAACCAGGGAATGAACATCTCTGCCTGTTCTGCTCTGGGTCTGTCYATAGAACAGAGCAACTTCCCTTCTGTGAACGCATTTTTTAAGTGGGATGAAACCACTAAACCTTTAGACAATGACCAGGTGCTCTTTTCTTTCACACTTAACTGAGACCAAGCATCCACACCATGCCAGGTGATGYTATTTGGACCTGGTGGTTCTCCCCTCATTAGGCCCTGTTTCTGAGGGAATATGAGGTTTGGAAATAGTATGGGCAAACCTTCCTCTATAGAAGTGGCTGCTACCCGTCAGTGTTTTGTCCTGATCTTCCTCTCTCACAGCAGCTTCCATTCCAATATGTTCAGACATCCTGGGATGAAGAATTGATTCCCACTGATCACCAGGAGGTTTGTCCAGGTGACACCATGACAGTTACAGAGAGGGGGACCAGGAGAGGATACATTTATGATGGCTGAGGTTTACCAAGTCATTTCCAAAACATGAACACCCTCTAGAGGAAACACCTGAGCAGATGCTCTGAGGCGTGGTAGAGTTCACCACCTGACATTGCTCCAGTAAGACACAGCAACTCTGTGATGCTGATAGAGAAGTGCTGGCTTACACCTGCAAAGGGCTGGAACTTTTGTTCTGTCTCTGAAGCAGCTCTAATTCAGAGTGWTCAAAAACATTGGCAGACAAAGCCKGCATGTCCTTTTTCAGAGTGGTGTTGATATTTTTGGTATTTCACATTGATACATTAAATATCTGTCTGGAGGTTTCTCATCTAGTCCTATTGATACATTCTACAAGAGGACAAAGTTCACCACTTTTGACTCAAAAATATAAAAGCAGACATAAATACATAGCAAAGAAGGGATCCACCCTGAAGTCTGTTTCCTTTATGAGTGCTAAAAATATTTGGGTAGCTCTTGATGCAGTCCCACAGAGTTAAGTCATTTTGTGCTATTGACTTTGATGTAATAAATTTACTATTATCTACTGACATGTTTTATGATAGTTTCATACCATGATTGACATAAACCACTACAAAACCTCATATCTGAACCCAGATCAAAAGAGATTTTGCACTAGCTCAGACAGATGCTTTTTATTCAGTTCTCTCAGAAATGCCTGGAATTTCTACAGCAAGCCTTCTCGGGACTTTCTGCAGATAACTGGTCATCCACTGAGCAGTCTGCAGATTTCCAGAGGTTGTTGCAGAGCTTATGAGAGCTGGAACRAAACTCATTTTCCATAGCTCGTGCCACATTTTTCTCCTGGAGAGCCCTGCATTCCATGGGTTTCACTGTCTGAGTTTAATATATATGACATTCAAGTTTCTAAATGTATTCTCCATGAGAGTTTGTTGGTTGTTTTTTTGGATTTTTTTTTTTTTGCTACCACAAACACTTTAAAGCTGGCACCATGATAGGAAAAACACTGCAAGAGGAGATGCGTTTAGATGACAGAAGTGTGAGGCAACAGTACCATGATCTCCCAAAGGCTGATACACTCAAGAGAAGTCTGCACAAACTGGCCATTAATTTAGAAAGGAGGGTTAATGGGAGCTAAGTGACATTTTTTTGCAGGAACCTGAGAATTCCAGTCCCCAGTGACCACCAGTTATCCCTGGTTTCAAGGCTCCCAAGGTGTGACACTCATCCTAACACCAGAAACACCTTCTGTCAGGAGGGCAGACAGGGAGTTTCTGAGCATACTGACAATTTTGACATTTTCTGACAATACCAACAGTTACAAGAGGAGGTTCCTGTGAGCACAAAAAGCAAGTGCCATATGTCATAAGCCTGGCACAAAGAGTTACTTAGATCAAAATTGAATCTGGGCTCCTCCCCCCCTCCTGGTTGAGCTGGTGCTGAGCACTGAAATTCTTCAGTGACTTGCTTGATTTGTGCTCCACAGTCTCTCTGGCTGCTCGTAAAAGCCCACTGCCTTCCCCTCAGTGGAAACTGCAAGCTTTGGTGAGATCTGGCAGCAAGAAATTGCTAAATGCACAATGACAGTGAGAGACAGGCTCTGGTTTCCTGTGCAATGCATAAAAGGGATGGAGACCTTTACTATGGCAATTCTGTGTGCAAAGCTCTGTGGGAGCCTTGCTGTGAGGTCCAAGAGCAGTAGAACAACTTTTCTCCTGCTTCCTCCTCCTTCACACCTTGATCACCTTGCCCCCCCCCCACCTCTCCAGCCAAAGGCAAAGACGCAATCCTGGAAAGATCCTGGTGATACTCACTTTGTTCAAAATGCCCTAGAGTCAGTGACCATGTCATCAAAGCTGRAAGGTGAAGCCCAGCTGTAGGAAGGTTTACTAGAATTTGGAAAGTACTAGGTGACAGCTATCTCAGCAGACACTTAAAACCTGACCCCCTTCCCAAACATCATCAGCTTACAGATGGAGCAGTGGTCATTCCAGGCTGTCCCGTGCCTGGCCTGACAGCATGGAGGGAAGAGTGGTGCACGGGGGAATAAGGTGGCCCAGGACTTGGATTTGGTCATGATCCATCCCCTCCTTGGATGCAGGCAAGGACGCTGAAATAGGCAGAAGAGCAGTTCTGCCTAAAACACACTTCTTCACAGGCAGCAGTGACATGGAGAGCAGTCCAGACACATGATGTCATCCTTTTTATCATCCATAAATCTCCTGCTTTCTGTAGTCCCAGCCAACTCTATGACAACATGGATCAAAGTTTGCTGGAGAAGAATAGGAGCCCCCTTGTTATTCCTTATGAAATATCCCATGGATCTGCTACAAAGGGATATCAAACAYTGTTTATCCAAAACTAAAAATCTTGTAATACTTAACATAGGGATTAGGATGTAGTTTCAGTGCAACTCCATTACATATRCTGTAAGAGAAATAACTTTACCCTGAATTGATGGCAATTTCAAGTTTTGAGAAATCAGTGTTACAGAACGTCTCCTTTCCTTCACATAAATACACCCAGTAAAGACTTGAGCCTTTAGCTCTGGTGAAGCCATCAGACAAGCAAGTGCTCACTGTATTCAGAGAAGGGAAAAGGTCACCCTGAATTTTAGGACTGGCATCATGTAAATGCAGCACTGTATCTCTAAATAACCTTTTTACAGAAGGACACTCAATGTTAGTACCCCAATCCCACCTCCATTCCTGTGGTATCTTGTATTTTGCATCTTTGCTGAGAGTTTGCTAAAAGCTATTGGGCAATTGTAGCTGTGGGTGGGATGTGAGGTTGATGTTTGCCCAGTGTGGGGCAGGAGGAACAAGTTTTCTACTGCCTTTTCCAGACTGAAGCTTCATCCCTAATGCTGGTCTTGTGCACTGGGCTCATCCCACCACAYTCACACCTGCACTCACCAAATAAAGAACAATTCAGGTTTATTGTTMTTCCTCACAATATATGTGAACTCAGCTACAGAGAAAGGTGCCAAAGCAGCTGAGGTGCACTCGCATGTTTCAGAAATCCTTGAAAAAACAYTTCAAAACTAATACTCTAAAGAGACTGCCAAAGTTACGGTTTGCACAGTTATCAACAACACAAATGGCAGATGCATGAAAGAAATGTGACTTTGCAGCAGGACTGGCTGCCAGAATTAACTCCTGCAAGCGTTTTCTGACTCACTGGGTAGCCTCACCCCTGCCTGTCACTGTTGCCAGGACAGCACATAACCAGCTTTCCATCCTGCACAATCGGYAGAGTGACAGGAGCACGAATGGGACAAACATTGGAAAGAGCAGGTGTATTGTTTGGGTCTTGCTGGGTTACTCACATCCATCCTCAGCTGGACTCTCATATSCATAAAAACTTTGCCTTTGAGCCAAAAGATCTGTGCATTGGTATGGAGCAACATCGATACCTGTAGGGTATTAACATAATCACATTCCCTCCYTCACTTCAGTTCTGCTTACTGGTCTTCCCCTTGTGCAAGGACAGAYMCCTTTGATTCCTGTTATGTTTAAAMTSAGCAGGAAAATCTGTAGTATTTATKCAGACTTTGCATGAAAGGCATTTACGTATTTTTTTAAGAGCTATGCAGAACATTTTTCAATACAACGGAGGAAAAGATCATCCTCCAGTTCCCCACGTGATCTCACAGGAAATGTGTATSAACCTTTCTTTCCCTGCAGCAGGATGGAATGGTAGATACCTGTTGGTACATGAAAAGGAAAATTCTATTTCCCTGCTTCRGGGAACACACATAGGACTGAATCCAAGCATTCTGTGATCCACCAGCATCCCCATGCCTGATGCATCCTACCATCACACAGTCCTTACCAGCGTGTGTAAAAAAAATTTTAAGGGAGGCTGTTTAGTGGAGGAAGAGCTTTCACACTGTGCCACCATGGACAGGCAATGAATGTGGTCAGAGCTCAGTGCTCTCTTTCGTGGATGTGCAGTAGGAGATGCCTGTCCTTGTGTCCTGCAGGCACTGGCAGGTGATGCTGGATCAAATGCAGAGCTGATGGAAGAGAAGGGCACAAGCACGTGCTGGATGCAGGTGCTGATGTTGCTCAGACCTTTAGCTGTGTTTGGTTACAGCACCCTCATCCCCTAAACCTCACCCCTTATCTCACCAAGTGTCAGTGGCTGCCCAGAGACACTGGGTAAGCAAATGGTATTTCAAATCTGCAGCACCARATCTGTAACTATTTAGGCTGTTACTTGTTATTTCTTAAATAGTGCATCTGGCTAATTCTCACAGCCTGTGAGGCTGTTCCTCTTCTGTTTCCTACTTAGGCTGTTTACAGGAATATCAAACTTACTTTTTGAGAAGTAAAAATTATTCATATTTATTAAATCAAGGATGTGCCCAGAAATTCTAGGCATGGACCAATGCACAGCTTGGCAGGGTGTTATTCAAACATMTAACAAAGTGATTCTTCACCCCGCTTCAAGTCCATGATCAAAACAAAAGAAAAAAAGAGCAGGCACATATGGAGCATAAAGAAGCAACATCCACATATGAAAAATGTTTACTGTACGCTTGCTGGCTCTGGTTAAATAAAAACTGTGAATGCAATTTTGAATGAAACATCAGAATTAAATATAAGAATGGTTGTGCTGGGTCAGAATAGGCTGCTGAGCTCCTTCCCAGTTCCCTCCTCACCTTTATGCATAATCTCCTTGCTTTTCCAAGTCCAGGGCTGATACCTGTGCTGTACTT
>NW_026623270.1:2877829-2995836 GCF_030028575.1 Malurus melanocephalus | reverse complement strand
GTTGTTCTCAGTTTTCCATTACTATTTCTTGCCCTCCCAATGGGTTTCAAAATTTAATAGAGCTTCTTCAAAATAATGATATTGTTCCCTTCTCTTGAATAACAGGAAAATCTGATAGTCACAGTAATGATTTACTTGAAAAATCTTTCCACTCACCTACAGCTATGMGTAATATTTAAACATACTGTAAGATCATCAGTCTGAGACATCTGAGCAAAAATTCTTCTTTCTGTGGTATTTTGCAAGGAAGCTGAGGCTAATGGGATTTAATAGAGACATTAATGCAAACTGAGCAGTGTTAGAAKAGAGTGTAACAGCACTTTCTAGGTGCAAAATGTCTGTCACCTGGTCACTCCCTCAGCAAATGCAGCTGGGTGGCTCCAGGGATGGAAATGTTTGTCAAAATGGTGCTCTGACCACCTGGAGGTGGAAAAAAGTAGGGGTCCATTGTCTTCTTCTCTGCCATCTTGCTTGTAGCTGTTCCCTTCCTTYCTTTTCTTGTAAGTTCTTAAAATAACACATTTTATCTGGAGTCAGAAGGGATATTTCCTGCCAAACTATGTAGACTTAGTTTGATTCTGCTTCACTGGGTGAGAAACCAGACTTCCTTTTTTTGCACTACTTCAATCCAAAACCAAATAATTTTTTCCCTTCATCTGGCTGTTTAAAAGTCTTGACATAGCCTCCAGAAGAGCAAAAAGCACAGCCATGTCCCACACCAGCAACAGCTCAAGTGCAAGAAGAGAGGCAGGAGATGAGCACCTGGGATGAGACGATGACTGGAAAGACTATCCCTTTTCAGATATGCCAGAGACCAAAACAAAAATGGCATACTGACTAAAATAAAGAGGATCTTGCTTGTAGTTACTGAGTTTCTTACATCTCAGTAGCTGTCCCCCACCATTTCTGTACCTTGGCATTTAACCCCATCAATAGCTGTTTCTCTCTTACAAAGCAAAACACATCAATATCAGACTACAAGATTGTTTGTCTGGTGTATTGGTGAGGAAGCCTGTGCTTAAGTGCAGACACCCCATAAAGGGCAAAAGCAATTTCCATGGCAGTAACCTGTCTTCTCTCTCTAGAGGAAATCTCCCTCAAAAGGCTGTCTCAAGTTCTGAGTGCTTGGGATTTTGGTAGAGGGAGTGTATTTGATATTGAAGAGCCACAGTCAGTGAATCAAATTTTTGTGGCAAGAGGGGCAAATGGTTTGGCTGAGGCAGTCCYCAGTAATTATATGGTTATGGTATAATTAGGAGCTTGATGCTGTCCCAGGAGTCTGGAAAAGAAGCTTGCTTCTTTCAGGGACCAGCAAGGACTTTCCCCCTCCATTCCTCACTATCCACCATTGCTTGGTCCAGGGAATGTCCTGACCGAGGCACCTTCCCCAGCTTCCAGCCTTGTGATCTGGTGGCCAGCAGGGAAGCACAGCAAATGACCAGTGCTGAGCTCCAGCTCTATGTGGGAACAGCACAAACTTGGGACTGCCATGGGAATGAGCCACAGGGAACMTTTGCCTTACACTAGAAACCACAGCCATGCTGTTACAGAGCATTATCCAGGCTGTTCCAGCAGGATCACCCCAGCACCTTCCGTGGCTGCCCACACGGGTCACCACAGCTCCGTTTGTGGTACATCAGTGCTCCAGTCCTCTTTGCAAAGTCACTCTGGTTTACCCAAACAGCAATTCCCATAACCTCCTCTCCTTCTCTTCCCCTGGCCCTGCAGCAAGGCARAATATGGGGAAAGTGCAGCTGAGGCAGGAGCCATCAGTCCCACAGCTGCAGGGGTAAGTGACAGGCTCAGGAAACAAAGCTGGACCCGGAGCCAAAGGTCTTGTTCATGGCCCCCCACCTTATTGTAGTCTTTACCAAGACCTGTTTTAGGGCTGAGAGATGGCAGTCAGCAGGATGGCACAAATTATCAGGTATGGAGCTATAAGCATGGGCAGATACATTTGATTATACAGAAATCATGCATGTATATATAAATATATTTATATGCACATAACTCTATCCCTGTATATATAGAAAATATCTCTATACATGGCAAACCCATCAGTGAGCACTCCTGCTGTGTGAGCATGCTAAGACCTTGGCTCACATCACATTATCTACAAAGAAGTAGAACATTATTTTTCCAACCTGTAGGCYGAGGAGACAGGCTGGGTTTTCCTCCTTCAGCTGAAGAATACTGAATTAAGCAGAGGTCCCAYGTGAAGGGTAAATGTGCCGATTCCATTAAATTCCTGAATCATTGTCACAGCATCACCTTGCTTGAAAACACATTTGTCCAGAGGTGGATTTTTTCCCTAATGGGATAAACAGAAGTATCTGTAAGAAAAATTGTGCCTCTTCCTCCTCCCACAGAAAGCTACTTGAGAGCCCAGCAAGGACAGGACTCTGAGGAAATCAATCTCCAAAAGAGCCCAGTGACAAAAGCAAAAGGCTCTCTGCAGTAGCTTGGACCCAGCCAAAACCTCCCAGCTGTTCAGTTTACTTACAGCAAGCACAAACCCGGCAGGTAAAAAACAAGAAACATCTTGGGAGCTGTTGTTTTCAGTTCAGATCTTCCCTTCCCCATGCTCCACATTCCTTGGGGGCACACCAATAAAGCTTTTGCCTTTTCCTGCAAGCCACCATCAGGCTGCATGGATAGGAGATGCCAGCCAGCTCTCTGAATTAAAATGACAGGCAGAGGCTTTCCAAACCATGCTCCTAAATGCCCTGTTTTCAGTACAGTTACTTCAATTCTTCTTATTAAATTATTTGTCCACTGCATCTAATCAAACAGAAAAATATTTTCTCTATGAATCAAAGAAGAGTTTAATTTTGATAACAATGAAAGACAGCAAACCCATATTTTGCTTTAGGTTATTCAATATGACACAGCCCAGAGCACTAGTGGAACTTTTAACCTTCCTACCACAGTCAAAATCTTCAACTGGGACTCTTAAAAAAAGGTGGGAACAAAATTCCCCTCAGGAAAAAATCATCAGTGGAATTGATAATCAATTCCACACCGTGAGATTGCTGCAGTATAACCCTCTAAACAGCAAATCAGAAAAATTAAGCTGAAGTGAGTTGCTGAGAACCACTGTGAGATTTCACCAGGAAAGACCTGAGGGATGAATGCAGAGGGATGTAGAGAACCTGYTTCAGGAGCAGCAGATGTACCACAAAGGCATGTGTTACATGCAAATAAATTATAGGGTGGGCAGTGGTTGAAAAGACAACACCCACACGATCTCTAAGGGGAGGCAGGTGGAAGAGATTAATAAAAGGACTTCAAAGTATCCATATTAGGATTTCATGGCATTCATGCTGATGTTTCTGTAGTTGTAAAATATCMGTCACCAGATGCTCTAAGTCAAAAAATATGTCTCGTTCCAACACTTTGGCAGCAAGTCACAAATAAGTTTGTTGCGTCAATGATGTGCACTCAAATGTTTTATTTCATCCAAAGTTCACTTGTTACCCTCAAACACTGATTCGAGTGTGAGAACTTTTAAACTCCTATAATAAAATCTTTTCCTAGAAAAGCATTCGTAACTCTGTTGCCTGACTGAACTTTCAGCTAAGCCTCAGCCAACCCAATAAAAAAAAAGTTATTGGCCAGTCACTAATGATTAACAGTTTGCTGTTGATAAGAAATGTTTCAAGCAAGCAGGTCCCTTTCATGGTCTTGCAAAGAGCCCTAGAAGCCCAGTTGCTTGCTGAGGCACTCACACCCCCACGCTGCTGTGTCTYTGAGAGGACATCATCTCTGCAGAAGTGCCACGTTTTCAGCACTAGAGCTTAGAAACCTCTTAGGCTTCTCTATGTCTCTTATGTTTTGAAGCAACAGGAATAATTGTTCTTGGCAAGCATTCTCTCCAAAATGTGCAGGTAGTTCCTATACAGTAAAAACGAAAGATAGAATTGCACTGTACCAAGAGGAAAACGTATAAAACAGAACTTCCTGAGAGAAGCCAAGCTAAACGTGTCCAGCAGGCTTCAGGGACCTGCTCTGCTTCAGCTCCTGGTGCCCAAACCACGGGGCAGTGCTGGGCTTGGCCAAACCCTGAATGCTTACACTGTCAGCCTGGTGATCCTRAGAGCCTGCACTCCCTCCAGATGCACCTGGAAGGCAGCACCATCATCTTTTTTGTCACAGGGCCAGAGGCTGCCCCCATCACACAGCTTTGCTTGCAGAGCACCCCTCCCATTTATCTACAGGCTCATACTCTGTTTATTTCTAAAATCTCTCATGTGCTTTCTCTGAACAGTTTCTTCCCTTCYCTATTGTCCTTAGAGGCAAATGGCTTTAAGCTAAAGCAGGCAGGTTTACATCAGACATAGGGAGGAAATGCTTTCCTGTGAGGATGCAGAGGCACTGGATTAGGTTGTCCGGTGAAGCTGTAGATGGCCTGTTCCTTGAAGTCTTGGGGAGGCCCGGTTAGAGGGGCTAGATGAAAGGGATCCTTGCCCATGGCAGGGGGATTGGAACTARATGATCCTTAAGGTTCCTYCCAACCCAAACCATTCTACAATTCTGTGAAGGTCCATGGCCACATGTTTCCACTGTTGTAAAGAGGATGGAGRATACCCAGCTTGCAGCACAGCTGCAACTCCACTGACCCACCTGCTGCCTCACTTTGTGCTCACAGTCATTGCTGAGTTAATCTGAACCATCTGGCTGCTGCCATCCTCTAACAGCCACACATTTTCTGCATATTTTCTTGTCATTGCAGCACTGTGTTCCGGTGTCTTTGAGAAAACATCTGCCCTGAGGATTCCCCTTCTATAATATCTTTAAAACATGTCACCATCTGCTCGCTCTTCAAGTCTCTTTTTTGATCCCACCACAAGTAACTGGCCCCTCAGTGACCTCCCATTTCATAGCAAGGTGCTGGAGCAGGGACATTCATTTCTTTGTTCACAGCATGCAACAGCCTCTCTCAGGTCTTATCCACTGGTTTGTTCAGTGTATAGCAGAGAAATGCCTCTGCCTTAGCAAACCCCTCTGCTCTTGACTGTTGGAGCCTTCTCTGCTTCTTGGCATCAGYGCAGTGTCAGAAAGCAGAGGATCTCCACCCCATCAACCCTGAACCAGCCCAGCTCCAGGCACAAGTCCTTCCCTCCTTGTAACAAACCATTTATTCCACTGCCCCAAAACCCATCTGCACTGTGCTCCAGACATACCCTGGAATCTTCAGTGCTTGCTCTGCCCCTTTGTCACCTTGCCTTTCCTCTGCTATGTACATGCCACACCGTTGCTGCTGCCTCTGACAGCCCACCACGTGCTATCTTAATTCACTTTACCTATTTTCAGCCTCGTTTTTCTCAGCCAGTCAAAGCCAAAATGCACGGCATGTCATGTGCTTGCACACCACAGAGTGGTTGGTTCTTTATGCATCCCTGGGTATATAAATTCCCTATACTGAAGAGAAAAAACTTATGAGAATAGATTGTGAGGGCCCAAAAGCTCTTTCATCAAGCACAATGCATATGGTTCCCCATGTAACTRTTATGTTAAATCCAATTCCTGATAAGAACAGTTAATACCTGCTTTAAAATGAAAAAAATATGCCCAGGTCTTCTCCACAGCTCAGCTGTTAGTTGGAATTTTATCAAAGAATGGAATGTTTCACAAAGAAAGCCACCAGGATGGTCACAACTATTTGKCAAATTGTTAAAGTTTTAGCTCCAGACTAACACTATAAAGAAACAACAACCGCTTTTTCCAGAGATTTGAGAGGCATTAAAGTCTGTCTTGCTAATCTGTCTTGAAACAGAGAACAAGGAATAAACCTTCCCTTGCGTCTGTCAAAACACATACTTTAAAATGTGCTAAATGATTTGGTTTGCATGCAAGTACAGGAAGATCASAAAAACAGGCTTTGATTTCCCCAAGCAAGTTTATATTGACAAAGGGCAATTGACTTAGCTAATCTCAAAACGTGAAGCATGGAAAGGGCAAAACAGTTCTGTAAGAACATATCCTGGGTAAAAAAACAGGGAGGATGAACTGCCCAAGGAGAAGGATGTCACTGACACCTGTAAAAGGGCAACAAACTGGACTGTAATACCATTGGCTTGCAGACTGGGAGAAATCCCTRGACTGGAGTGCTGGGAGGATGAGGGACAAACCCCAGACTGTGCTGGGGCCTCTCTGGCTTCCCTGCTCTGGGTACACAGCCCCTTTGGCACCCTTTGGCAGAGCATGGAGCTAATTTGTGGCTGGTGTTGTCTTTTTGCACCTGAGAGCTGAGCCTTACCCCAGCAATCCAGCTGGCCCTGGTTAAGGAAAGCACTGCAGAATGCTGGAGGTAAATTTTAGCACCTTAGAGACACAGAGGAAGCTACTGATGTCATTGGACTCTATTTTTGTTTGTTTGAATGCAGCATTCTAGAGCGTTATCTGTGTTACTGTGAGGAGGTGAAACTGGAATCCTTGAGATGAAAAGAAGAAACTGTTTGGTTTTGTCCTTTCCTTTTTTCCCCATTTGCTTTTGATTTATTAAAATACTTGTGAATTTTCCTGGAGATTCACCAGGAATTATTCCAGAGGGACTAATACTCATCATTTTTCTGGATCCAATTATATCTAACATCCACTGGCCTCATCACTAACATATGTTCAGTAGAGCTAAATATTTCATCTTACTGTAAATTGCATATAATTTGGCTTCTTTGTTTTTCTTTTGTGGGCACTGATAGCTGTTTTCTGCTCTGAATTTGTCATCAATAAACCAGAACCCATCCAGAGAGAGCAGTAAACTGCCTGTGTAAAATAATCTACCAGGAAAATGTTCCCAAAGAATGTCTGTAAGGGACATTACAGAGAGTTACAATCATTTCTAAAATGGGGGAAATGCTGCAATTCCTGCCACTGTTCATTGCACAGCTTGGCTTCTAAAAACACTGGCAAACAGAAATACGGCACTGCCAACTTTTGCAATTGTATCATAGTTTCTGATACTGAACTTTTTTTATGAAGTCCCCACTCCTGAAAGCATCTGGATTAAATGAAAATYTAAACTCCCATTTGCTATAAAAACGCTGTCTTTCTAAACCACATGGCTGGAAAAGCTTGGCAAAATGTGGCAAAATGTCATCTCATCTGGTTACACTGTCTGTGACTCAGACACCTCATACGAGCAGGTCACTCACTCCACTCTGCAGTCCATGAAAGAGGCTGGTTCCTGCACAGATTAACCTGCCCCTCTCTGCTCRCTGACAGCTGAAGGAAATGGAAAAAGCCTGAGCTCAAGGAAGTGGAAAGAACAGGGCTGCTTCTTCAGCCCTGTGTTCACACTCTCCCCACCAGAAAGCTGATCCAGCTCTCGATAACTTTATTTCAAAGGCAATCCAGCAGCGGAAACAAGAAAAAAATCCATGTGGTTGTGTGGCCCCACCATCACCAGCACCCCAATATTCCCTCAGCACCCCAGGATTCCCTCTCCAAATGATGGTCTTGGCCTAAACCCTMGAATGGTGCTGGGTTTAGACAGAGACACAAAACCATCAGGTGCCCTGGCAGAAAGCTGTAAGAAAATAGAGATGATGGAAYCGTGAGACAAACTGGTCCCATGGGTGCCAAGTGATGTACAAGAGGACAAGAACCACAGATTGTGACTTGGGACATTTTAGTTAACATTAGGAGAAATCTTTCCTCAGGATGCATTGCAGTGTTGGAACAAGTGCCAGGTACAGGGTGTGCGTGCCTTCCTTGGGGACTTCCCCAGGACTAACCTGGTCTGATGTCAGTAGAGAGCAGGGCTGCACTAGGTGACCTTCRGAGGTTCCCTCCTGCCTGGGTCTGGAATTTCATTATATCCTCATCCTGAAAGAAGAGGATTTCCCATGAGTGATTACACCAGCCCTCCCTAGAGAGGAATTCTGACACACTCCTCAGGTGCTGCTGGGAGTCAGCAGAGATTCTGTTTTGAGAGGCATGAATTGGGCTTCTTTCCCTCTCCTTCTCCCTCTCCTCTCCCTCTCCTGGGAAAATATTCTGTTAAGAGAGGGAAATGTAAGTTCTGCAAAATAAAAGTATTATGTGCCATGTAAATTTAGTAAAAAGATTATTTGAAAGAAAATTAGTTTATCACAGGTAGAGTAAAAGGGAATTTGAACCAAGTGATGGTCAAGAAAACCTAACACTTGCTCACTAAGAAAGATTCAAAATTTTTAAAACCCCAGCAGACAAGCTGAAAAACAAAGATGTTTTTCTAAATGAGATGTAGCTAGACATGGAAGTACCTTAAATATGCTACTGGAAGAGCAGGAAATGCCATGGGAGGAAGAACAGAGTAATTTCACAGTCTGAATCMCAAAAGTTCATCAACATGGGGAATGCCTACCCATAGAAGAAAAAAATCACTGCTTCATGAAAACCCTAGATGCTCAAAATTCTGCATTTAAAGAAAACAAAGGGAACAAAAAAAAAGTTTTCACAATGCAGGTAGCAGGCGTATCTGAACACCAGAACTGGAAAACAAAGCAAGCTCTTTGGGGGTCASAAGATCTGGTTCTGGGGTGCAGCAGCTGAAATACCATTAAGGATGGGCTGCAGAAAGCACTCAAGGCTAGGAATAAAAGGAAGGTGGTTTGCTTTTTTTTTTTTTCCCAAGTCAAAAAATGGCACAAAAAAGCAAACACAACACTACCCCAGTGGAGCAACAGCCTATCATTGTGCTTACCTCTCACTTGGCATCTCCACAGCAGCATTACCTCATCCTGGCTACTTTGGCTGTAGAAGAGCAGCGGCAAAACACGCTCCTAAGGTCACATGCAGACTTAGAAGTTCCATTAAAGAGTACCTGTGCTGCAGCCAGCAGTAAACAATCTCTGTCCATGCAAGTTTGCTTTCAAGTTGCCATGTGTCCAGCACATGCTGCCCTGTTAAGGGCAGAACGTGCAGGAACACACACAAGGGAGCAGTGAAAAATTCACCCTTAATAATCTGTGTGTTCTTCACAGACTTGAAGCAGAGTGTGCAAACACAGGGCTCCAACACCCCAGCTGTGGCAGGGTCTGGGTGGGACATCCTCCCTCTGAAGGACAGCTCTGCTGCTGAGTGCCTTCCTCCTCCCTGCGCCCATCTGCTGGGCCTTAAGTAAAAATGGCTGGCACAATGTTAGCCCCTGCTGCCCTGCATGATGAGTCTTTTCCATCTGGGGAAAGRTCATAAATCAAAATGATGACAGGAATCTTACACTCCCAGGGTCTTTATAACATGGCTAACCACAAGAACTGAGCACAGCAGAGAGCAGCACATGACAAACACACCCTGTGTCAGCAGAGAACGGTGCTCAGGTAGATGGATGGGCAGGAAATGATTTAACCTTTTATTCCTGAAGCCACAGCACTCACATTGGCTCAGGAAAAATTGCCAAGGGGATCCAAAAGCCCTTCAGTAGCTCTGATTATCAGTCAGGGCTTGAGACTAAGAAAGAGAAATGCTACCCATCTTCAGCAGCAAAAGAGAGAGCTGCTGCAGCTTTGGGGTCCTTCTCCCCTTCTCAGAGGGATGGGGCAGAGATCCTCGGGATACCCACATGGGCTTTTGGTGAGGAGCAAGGAGGAGGTCAAGCCATTGCTGGACAATGAGCAAAGTGAAGAGCACTTTGAAGGGTAGCTTTGTAATGTTTTTTACATTACTTAGCTGGCTGGACGGCAGCATGGAGCATCTGTTTCCAGCTACAGARCTGCTCATGGAAAATACTCTGGCGATGGCAAAGACTCCCTTTCCCCCTCCCCAAAGCCTCCCCCCAAACCACACAGGGCTGGATTGCAGGCCTCACCGCTCAGGGCATTTTGCCTGTAATCACTGGCAATGGATTTAGATGTGTAGTCCAATTATGTCCCAAAAATTGTGATTATAACAGAATGATTTATGCTGCAAACAAAAGAGCTAATGGGTCACAAGACTTGTCTTCCTGTGTTTCTATTGGTTTCTCTAATGTGGTTTTTTCTCTTTCACTTTTGGGGAGTTGGAGTTTGGGGTTTTGTTGCTGGTTTGGGYTTTTTCCTGCCAGAGAAGCTGCTTCCTCATGGCTTGAGTGTACCAGGAGAGAGAAAGAAGGAATGTCAGAGGGAAGCAGTGACTCGATGTGTCTCATACAGTTAATTGGTTTTAATTTATGAGCTGTAGGCAGATGGTGGCTGCAGCACATTAAAGCTTCTTTAGGAAATAACACATAGATTTTTCCCTCCGGTGCCTGAAAATTTTGCATCCTGAATGAGAAGTGCGAGACTGAGCAGCCCAGCCCCAGCACTGGCACAGCACCTGTGCACAGCTGATGAGCCTCAGGCTCCATTGTTTTCCTGGGCTTTTGTAGCATGGAGGCAGCTAAAGGAAAGCACAAGAACTCCAATGAAATCAGAAAAGCTGATGACAGCAGATGCTTGCTCCCTCTCACCCTGGGCAACTCTGTCTCCATATCCATTTATCTTTCCTGAAATGGTGAAAAACCTCAAAGAAAAAAGAACAAAGTAAAAGCTAACAGGATCTTGGAAGGGAAGAAGAGCTGCTACTATGAATAAAGGATGCCAGATGGGAAAAACACARCACAGAAATGCAATGTGAATCATTACAAGAAGAAATATGGCTCTTTTGGTATACCTGGACCTCTGAAGGCAGACACAGTTGCAGACACCGTATGTCAGAAGCTTGGCATATACTATTACTATTACTAAATATTTCATCACAGGTCACTTGGAACATCTGGTTATAGAAAATGTTTTCAAGAAGATTGGCAGCTCTCTGGATCTCACTGCTGACAACTGTAGAAAGGCAGATAAAACCTTTAATTCTGTTCATGACATGAAGGCTTCACCATCAGTAACTTTCCATCCCAAATACTCTTGGCACAGGATGCTGCAGGTATGAAAGTCTACTTGGGTTCAAGTGACAATTTTGCAGGTTCATGAGCCAGAAATACATCAAGATCTTTTACATACTCACTTCTAGCCCATGCRGAAATTTCTAGAGGACAGAGAAGCATCCCTTTGCATTTGTCTTACACCATTCCCTGGCTTCCAATGTGAGTAATGGTAGGGCTCATCCTGCTGGGATGGGTGGACCTCTGTTCTGACCACTTGTTTGGTTTTGTGTTCCTCCTATTAAAAGTTGCAATTTAATATCAATTCTGGTCAATTATTGATAGATCATTTCCACATCTCCTCTAAGRTCTTCCTTCCATGAAAGAGCACCTCAGATATTATCTACACAGTAGTTTGCACTGGTGTAGTACCTATTAACTGTTTTAATTAATCTGATTGAGCCAATGAGAGCTCATACACAGGCACAAAGTGCTGTAATACTGTATTTTGACTTTGCTTAAACATTTTTAAATTTTCAGCAAATGAAATCTGAATAAGCCACTCTTTACCCCTAGTAGTCTATACCTATGCTGTCCTATATAGCCACACCAGCTAAAATATGCAGGTTTAATAAATCACTGACATTTTGGATGAAGAACAGGCCTTCCTTGCAGTTCTTTGGGGATACAGATTCAGCACCATGAAAMTGCTGCATCTGTGGACAGAAATTTTTGAGAGAATATATAATTTTTGAGATGTGATACAATGCTAGGATCTGGCATGTCGCTCTGCATGCCACAGGGTCCCAACAAACCCCTCTCTGGTTGCTGGTAGTTGAAATACTGCAGCAATGACACTCGGCACTTGTGCCTCAGATTTGGGCCTTTGAGGAGGTGGAGAGGAATCTTTTTCCWGGGAAGGCTGCTTGGAGTTACAGAATGCCCCCAAGGCATCCAGCCCCATATGGGATGAACACTTTGTTCCACTGCAGTAAGGAGAGCAAACCCAACTTGGATTTTGGACTGTTTTAGAATACAAATATGAATAGGAATTACACCCAACACATACTTCACTCCTTGCAGTGACAGAACGTGATTAAAATTGTTCTTTSCATTTGTCCGTCCCTGCTTCCAGTAAAATGATTCAAACTTGCACACCATGCAGAGCCTGAACCTTGTGGGGGTTTACATGCACATGCTTGCAGAGATGAGAAAGTCTTCTGGCCATTAGGCTGTATTTGATGTTTAGAACAAAATCATATGGAAAACATATTGCAAAGAACCATATTGGGAATCTTGAAGCTTCAAAAACACAGTATTTAAAGCAGCTGGCTTCTATTGAAGGACAGTGCAGAAGTTGGTAAAGACTCCTTGTATCCCAAACAAATCTCCAAACAGACAAGTTCCTTAAAAATCCCAGTTTGATGTTATCCAGCCTCCTGACACTACAGGCAATATTTGCCCCAAGCTTCACCAGGTCAGCACATTCACCCCACCTTTGTGCTCCAGAAAAGAAAGCAATGAAAGCCTCCTGGGCTCATCACAAAGAGCAGCACTGGCAATCCACATCATCAAAGAGATGGAGCAGCAGCAGTTTTTGTTGGTRCCATTCTGTGTAACTCACTGCTCGGTGCCTGCTGCTCCAGAGCACGAGCACAGCCRCAGAGGGCAGGATGCTGGGGATCCTGCTGCTGCCAGGGATGTGCTTGTGCCCATTGGGGCGTGGATCCATCCATGCTCTTGTCACCTGCAGGTGGGACAGCTGCCCTGGCCTCCCCTGGGCTGCAGCTCTAGAGCAGTGGGGGCAAACCAGCAGAGGGAGAGGGGAACAGAGCCTGGGAGTCCCTTTCCCAAAGGATGGGTTTCTGGGAGCAGTGTGGTCCCCATCCAGTGGCTCCTGCCAGCACCGCTGTTTTCTCTCTGGGCTCCTCTTGGCTTCATCTTGTGCAGCTGTGCTCTCCACATCAGAAGGAACTTTTCACAGGAAAGTGAAATTAGCAAAAATAAAGATAGTTGAATGCATTTTGTTTCACCAGAGAGACTGTTTGTGGTTAGCAAAYAGACATGAAATGTTATAACATAATTTCTAACAGTACCCTATAGGGATGACTTGTCTGTTAAACATGAAATAAAACTGGCAGGAAATCACCATATTGACTTAATAAGGCATAACATTAACTGACACCAAAAAGCAACGCAGTTAAGAAGCAGAAAACTTTACAACCTCAGTTATTTAAAAAATACAGAGGTAGCCCAGCAATTAAATTGAAAATGATCGTTAGGGTATTTTGCACTACTCATTTCACTCCAATTAAACATGATGCCATGAATGCATTGGGTTGGAATTTCTTTGACTCTGTTATTCTCCTGACTACTGATAAAAAAAAATATTAAAACCATACACTGTTCAGCAATATTCATTTAGAGATATTTTTAGCTGAGCCAGTTAAGGCTTCAGAGTTTATGGAGTACACATAATCCCAGTGCATAATGGTTYTTCCATTCTTGACATACTCTGTGGCTTGAACCAGGTAACTTTATTCTCCTCACAGTCTGAGGTATCTCCCTTTTATCATATCTCCTCTATTAACACAACTAGTAATTTGCTCACTTTTGGATGTACAGCTCCCTTGAGAGAGTCAGCAATTGCCCCATTTCTTGCTAATATTGGGGTGCCAGGGTTGCTTCCAGCCCATATTGAGGTGTCAGGGCTGCTTCCAGCTGCCTCTTGTCCGGGCTGACACAATACTACAAACACCCCTTGTGTGCAACAATAAATAGAACTACTATAAACATTTTCCTAGTACYTAGAGAGCCACAGAAAGAGAGAAAGGTTCGAGTTTTTTGGTGGCAGTGTGTGTTTAAAGAGTGTCTAGTACCATGGACTAGCAAATACCTAAGTCTCCTGAGTGGTAAAATAYTATAAGGAAATTAATCAGGAGAACAAGGTCATTACATGGAGTAAATATATAAAAGCAATTGATTCAGCCTTCCTCCTTAAACTCCAGARTGGTGGTGCCATTTGTCTAAAGATAGAAGACTTCAAATGCCAACACGCAAACTTTTAATATGCTACTTCCCTAAGGCCAAACTGAAAAAAAATTGGCTGCACTTTCCTGGAGTTAACAGGTCACATTTATCATGCTGCCACTTATGTTCAAGAATCAGCAATTTTATTGCTCCTAACTGGCTTGGGTTGGCTCTCCTGAAACTGGAGACAGGCTGTKGTTTACATGCAATCTTATCTGCTAGAAGTGACTAATATTAGAATAACACAATTCTACAATCCTGGCATTCTGGAAAGCTGGTGAGATCCTATCCCCAAATTCTCCTGCTTAAATGCTGTTAGTAATTTCAGAAGTGTTTGTGTTATTACTACGATTTTTGTATATAGGTCCCAGATAAGTCAACCAYGAGGGAAAAGATAATTGACAAATTCTCCACTAGTCTTCTGAGTTGTTTTTTCCCATCCTGGAATCAAAATTTCTTCAGAAAAAATATTATTATTCTCTCCCCACAGCTATAAATTCCTCAGCTAGCTCTTCTGTTACCATGCAGTCTGCTGGGYATATTCCAGAATTATTTCTGAAGTTTTCTCAAACTTCCATATAAGTTCAAAAATTCCATAGTGCTGCTCTGTGCCAGCATGACAGTCGACCCTTACTGCTTGGTATAAATTCTTGAAACACCCAGTTCCGCTGATGCTGAGCAGCCAGTTAAATTAAGGACACAAAATCCGCATAGTACTTTGGGAAAGTGCTGCCACAATAATCACAACTGTCTCTCCAGAAGATGCAGAGCTTTGTAGCAAACCAACCATCCCCAGAAACCACGGGGGCATAAAGCATCCACCCACATGGTCTAACACTGATCACCACCAGAGCAAGAGGTGTTGGAGGGCAGCTATAAAAAAGAGGGAGGGGAAAACCCCAATATCTGTGCAAAAATACATGAATGGTAAAAAACAAAAARACACTCCTCCATTTGAGGCAAATAAATCCCTACCAGGCTACAAGTCAAGCATGACTTGAAGCGTTTTATGAAAATAGATGCAGCAATCTCAGCATGGTGKTGTCCATGGTGAGGGCTTCCCACCAGAGCCTGGTATCCCAGGAATRGTGGGGCTCCCACACCTACCATGGGCTGGAAGTGCAAGGCAAGTGTCTGTTCCCAGCCTGTGCATTGTGCATCCCTGTTCCCTGCTAAAAGAGCAAGTTAGCCAACAATAACAGTGTTTGTTTTGTTGCCATCTCAGTAGACGCTCTAATGGAGCTAATAGGAAAAAGAAACCTCACCAGAGAAGGGAAAGGTCAGAAGGCTAATAAAATAAATGCAGCTATTGTGCGCTCACTTGGTAACTCATTAGGGACTGTAATTTTCTTTTTTTTTTTCCTCAGCAGCATGAGAAACTTCTAAATCCAAAATGAAATTTCAGCTTTGACACAAAGTTTGTTACTGACAATCACACCATTGCAGAGTCATGAATGTTAGACATTTAGGTTTACGCTTGTTATATTCACCCCTCATTTCATCTCTCYGGGCTTTTCTTCCAATCAGCTTGGGCAATCAAAGAGAAGCAGCGTCATACATGAGAAAATGTCAGCCAAAAAGGCAATTTTACACCAAGAGTCCTGTATTGTTCTTGAAGGGTGCAGCTGGCCAGCTGCTGTCCTTTTTTAGCATTGCCCAGCTGGGTAACTCAGGCTGGTTGCTCTTTCAGCTTGTGAGTGTTCCTCCACTTCTCATCCAACACCTGCTGAAGTATTTGGCTGTCCCAGGGCTTTGAGTCAACAAAACACAGCCTGATAAATGATTCACCTGAGCCACCTACACACACATATCCTGTGTGTCTGAGAGTCACCGGGGCA
The DNA here is from genome assembly GCF_030028575.1 of Malurus melanocephalus. Lineage (NCBI taxonomy): Eukaryota > Metazoa > Chordata > Aves > Passeriformes > Maluridae > Malurus > Malurus melanocephalus. Next base: position 2,980,158 of record NW_026623270.1, on the reverse strand, counting down.
CACATGCCTGGAATCTGATCCTCMCAGCAAAATCACTGCAGTGCTGGAAAAAGATGTCCCCGTGGATGAGGGATTTAAATGCAGCTGCTGCTCCTTCTCTAGGGAGGATGCCCCTGTGCTCCCCTGCCTTCCAGCAAGAACGAGGCCATGGTATCAGAAATAGTGCAGCASAAACTCAGGGAGTGGCAGCCTGAGAGGCTGCAAAATAAGTTCCATGGCCTCACTTAAGGAGCTTTGGTCCCAAGAACAGCAACAGGGTGGTGGTCTCATTGCACCTGMTGCAAAGAAACTCTCTGAGATCTGCAGCAGGATGCTCTCAGGATGGACCCTGCCTTGCACACTGCCAGCCCTACAGAGCCATCAGCTGAAACTGCAGCATCTGCAACTTCCCTGACAGTCCAAAAACAAGGCCTGGTTTAAAAACCTATCAAACACAGGGAAAAGCTACATCCTGACTTTTTGTACAGCAGGCTGAAAGCAAACACCCAGCCCCATGCCCTGGAGTGGAAACAGGGCAGTGTTTTGGTGTGATACAATTCACAGCATGCTAGGGAAGAAATACAGGAGAAAAAACTCGCTGTACTAAAAGGAACATCTGTCATGCCAATCATCCTTCTACAGCAGAGGAGCTTTCTCCAAGGCAATGTCTTTTACTTTAAATGGTCCACTTTAGGGCTTTTCACATCAAATATTACTGAAGTTATGCCAAGATCACAAAAACTCTACTTTTGTAGTCTTACCTAGTATATATGCTTCATGGGTGACAATATATTCTGCCTCAACTTAAGTTCATTTCTCTATAAAAACAACAATCTGAGATTATCCACAGAGTTAATGGGATTCTGCAACAAATCAACAGGATATTAAGCATCACTCAGAGGTGCTTTTACCCTCAGAACTGGTGAAGGCAGGACAAGGAGAGCTGTAAGTACCACGCTGACAACCATTCACACAAAGGGATGCTGAAAAATGAAGCAGGTTCATAGATCYGCTACMAGAAAAATYTCATGTTTGGTTGGAGTCCATGTTSATGCAGTTGGTGACAGATCATGRGAGGCCTTTTGGCAGYTCAGCTGAACAAAGCAAAGCATGGAACACAAAACTGAACATCTAAGTTTCACTCCACAGAAAAAAAAAAACCTGCTCATCATGTATAACCCATCCTCTTGGCAACCCAGGCCTTCTGCCTGCTTTAGTAGTACAGCTCCTTAGTTCTCCCTGGAAGTTTCCTATCCAAACCGTTTATACGATGGGAAAAAATTGTATTACATCAGTGTGATTCAGAGGAGATTATTTATTGCTGTCTCTAAAACAAGAGATCGTAATTTCTTTCTGAGGCTCTCTTGTATCACACAGAATTGGCTGGCCTTGGAAAACCTGGTTATTCCATACATTTTAKGGCACAGTCTAGGATTAGCCACAGACATCCTGCTCTACTGGGTTACAYACATTAGTAAGAGGGAGACAAGGATTTGATCAAAGCTTTCAGCATCYGCAGGGAGAGAGAGCTCAAGTTCTCATCAAGGAGAAAGACAGAAAGAGTAAAGCAAATGATGTGGGAAATTAGAAAGGAAAGAAAAAGATATTAAACACAAAGAGACACCGTGATGATCCATTTTGTATAAATTCCTGCATGAGCCAGGCCACAATATGATTGATTACCTCCAAATAAAGAGGTGGTTAGTTCCTCTACAGCTGTAATTATAGGTGTCTTCGGAAAAAGACAAAAATACACCTGTACTTGTGTGCTAATAGAGCAGTATTTTATCAGCATCACCCTTTCACATTTTAGGAATACATTCCTATACCCTGTTCCAGATGTTGGATATGACCTTGTGTAAAAATACCTCAGATTTGGTCAATGAACTCGCTCAGGAATCTCAGTGGAATATGGGATTTCCCAAACCTCTTTGCTGGAGAGCAAATACTGCAATTCCAACTATTTCTAAGTTAGCATCCCTTGGAGGAAGAACTGTCTCAGATTTTTGCTCTCATTATCACAGCACTATTTATGGCTGTGCCTTAGGGGAGCAAGCAGACACCTCATCCATCCCACACACAGCCAGCAGCTCCTGGGCCCTCCTTACACAGATCATCCTTTTAATACTAATTTTATCTCAGGCCAAGGGTTCAGGCAGTGACCTTCTAGACACCACCACAGCCCCAGCAATAACTGCTTGGACTGTTACACCACATTAAATTTCATAACCTCAATCTGCTAAGTGGTACCGAAAGAAGAGTGAGAAGCCCTCTTCTAGTGTGGTAGGTATCATAGCTGTTCTAATCATAGCTGTTATCAATCAGAGATAACCTAGCTGTTCTAGGTCATAGCTGTTCTAATCCAGCATTATCAGACATTCACAGACCATTGTCATCCTGGTGGGGGTCTAAAGGACTCTCAGTTCCCAATGAAAAAATACTAAACACTTTCCAAGATACTCAAGCTTTCTCCAAATAYATACAAATCTGTTTTCAGAAAGCAGCAGCATTTTTCTGCTCTCTGTTGCTTATGTTTCTTCTAAAATGTGTTGATATCTCATGTTTTAAGGAAATGGAAATTTCCTGGAGGACTTGTTAAGAATGAAAGTTTTACATGCTGAGGATGCAGGACAAGGCCAGCAGGYACGACCTCAAGGACTTCTGCAGATGTGTTGAGACTGGCCTGATAGAGAGATCACTGAAATGCAGCAGGCTTTTTACTCCATAACACTCTTGGCTATGAATACCACATGTGAACAATCCAACATAAGTCAGAGATAAATGTATTTGTTCAGAATTTAGACCTCTACATAMTGACATATGAGAGAGCACAAGAAGCAGAAGGAGTAACCCCTGTCTGTTCTCTCTTCTGCCACATGGCAAGAAAGTGACATAAAATGGATTGTTYTGTTTCTGGAAATAAATGGAAAATAAATACCATCTCCTGCTGGAAGTGCGGATGTGCTCTTCTCTGCCTGTGTCGATCATGGCTGCACACAGAGCTGTCTGATGGATTCATCCAGCTGCCTGTTCTGCATGAGTCCTGAGGATTGGGCAGTGCAGCTGCTGTCACTCAGGAAAGGTGGATGTTTGAACCTGGAATGTTGGCACATGAGACGATAAACCCCACAAGCAGCTACAGGCTCTTCTGGGAGCATTTCCTTTGGAGATAAGAGAGCAGAGGGTCTATAAATACATTAATGCTGCCTAGTTTCATGTTAGTTCAACTTGAGAGTTACAATAATGTGGCAATAGGATATTTTCTTGTCTAAGTGGGGCCTCTCTGTTATTTGTCTTTTTTTTTCTTAAAGATTACTGCTATCAAGGCTGAGGCATGCTTGATAATCCTTGACTGCAACCTGAGAACATGGCAGATGAAGGCAATGGAGGTGATGGATTGTTTTGAGTGGATGGCARTGATACTACTAATTTCTGTGGGCAGCTGTTAATCTTCACCAAAAATACCCTGCAACAGATAACCAACTGTCTTTCTACAAATACATTTTTTGTTTTGTTTTGCTTTGTTGTTTTCCAGTTACATTATTTTCCCAATTCATTTGTTTGGGCTTTTTTTCTCAGAAAATTTTCACAAATTTTTCACCATTGTCACAAACAGTACTCAAATTAGTGTGAAAGACAAAAACAGAGCCTTTCTCCTCTCCCCATCTCTTCCACTGCATTTATTTTTCYGGTCAAGGTGAAGGATAAAACCTGATTGTTTCTCCAACAGAAGATGAGGTTATACAGCTTCAAAAAATAAAATTATTATCCCAGTTTTCAGGCTATAGTCCTTTCTTTTTCCCTTGAAAAACCTCCCAAACTATAAAAAACTAGTGCCGGGACTTTCCAATAATTCTCTCCCTTTGATCTGTGATCTTAMAGGTAGTTCTTCCTTCTTTTTAACTTACTTTTCATGTTGCTGGTTTCTATTTTGTGCTAAATTTAATTTTGCACTATATTTAATTTTGCTCTCATTAACATAACCCAAATGTCACTGCCAACTGMCACTAAAACAGTTATTCTGACTTGAGATGAACAAATTCATTGTGAATTAGTTTGGAAAAAAAGCATTCCATAGCCTGAATATCAGTGGAAGATGGAGTCTAAATTTAATCATKATGAAAATCAGTAAATCAGAGTTCTTGTTTAGCTGCTGTTACATGCTTTCTGACTCAGTCAACAAATTTATTTCATTCCTGTTCCCCTTTCAAGCCAATAGAAAATACTTTCATGTAACTGAAAAAATGCTTTGGGCAAGACTGGGAGAAGCAAATAAATTATTTACTGAATATGGGGTGTTGACTGATTCTAAATGCCTCGCCAATTCATCCGAAGTCACCAAATGCCTGGAGCTGGAAAGAGGACCTGGGGCTCAGTTAGTGGAACGAGACCATGCTGAGCATAGGCAGCTCCCCTTGAGCAGCCAGGATACTGCCCATGGCATTTTTGTGATATCCACAGTCTCTTTGGGCATTGATCTGGAGGGGGTCACATCTACCTGGCTACCCCAGCTAATGAGCTTTACAGTAATTTCGGCTGCAGGAACTCAAAATACATCACCTCTGAAATGGTGGTACCATGGCAAACAGGGCACACCCGTGGGAGATACAGGTTCAGACCCACATCAGCAGAGGAAGAATTCCATGCTGCTCTCTTGAATTTTGGAGTGTCCAAAGTGTCCACTCTGGCAGCTGAAGCAACATTGCAGCATCCACATCCTCCTTTTTTGCATGAACTGTGCAGTCATCCCACTCTTTTTCATTCATCCAGAATAAATCAGAGGTAAGACACAAGGTCTCATTCTCTTGTCTGTGTGTGTAAGGAAAGCAAAGCACATTTTTCCTGAATTGCAGTTCAGAAGCTTACAGGAAGCATTCACTTATATGACAYCCACAGTGCAGGACAGAYATCTCACCTCTRTGATATATGTGGGTAACTGCAAGCMCTAATCAGCCCAAGCAAGAGCTTTTTAAGGCCAAGGCTTTGGTGATGAAGCAATATGAGAACCTTACACATGTACTGCCACTTGGATTAACCTGGCAACACTTCCATGTAAATAAAGTCTAATGGTAGACACTTTTTGTCCTTCCAACACAATGTCAGATCACACTCTGCCACGAGGGATGAGCTCCTCTRCAGCACTCAGTCATAGTGGGGAATCAAAGCATGGAAACCACATAAGCAGAGATTCCACAGCCTCTCAAGTCTGGCAGCCAGATGTTGAATTCAAGGGTGAGTGCAACCAGATGGTTTTTCTGACATGTTTCTTTTTTCCAAACACTCAGAAGAGTTTAACAGAATGGCATACATAGAGATAAATTAATYATATTTGCATATTTAGACACATGCACATATTAGCCCCTTCAAAACTGTAATCCCTAAGCRTTACAGGCAGAGCTAGGATTTTCAGATGTCAGGTCCAGCTCAGACTCTGCAAGAAGCTCCAGCTGAGTAAAAGCCAGGTTAGGACCTCTCCATATTGCTGCTGATGTCAGGATGAACCCAAGGGTAGAGTCCACAGAATCCCTTAGCAGCCAACTTAAAAAACATGCTCCTGGATGCAGTACATGGGGAYAACCCCTCAGCTGGCCATGGACAGCTTTGCTCTTTTCTACCCATGCAAAACTGCCCAGCATTGAACTGCTTGGGATTTGGAATAAAAAAAGTAGGAAGATCATTGCATTGTTGTAACATGCTGGCTGCTGATGCAGARTGCTCAGCCAAACAAAAGAGGGCTTTGATGCGATAGTGTTCTATCCCCAAATGATCTAGCAGCTTGGATACCTCTCTGAGGCCACAGAAACATGCTGCTTTCTAATGAAGCTGACATCAGAAATCTGGGCAGGCCAGCTCAGAATCCATAGCTGCAGATGTTACTTTCAAGGACCCATTTCAAGGTGGAACCCTCATCACTACCCCACACCTTTATCCATTTCAGTGTCTATGCCAGGCAGCCACATCTGGAACAAAAACATTTAGTTCCATTTAATATCCTGTACTTTCTGCTGTACAAGACACAGGTTTGCCACTCRCACACTCCATGTGCACTCCACAGTCTCACAGCAGCTGGACACAATGCATTTAGGACAACAAGGAATATCAGCAGATGGACAACAACCAATACTTAACTGCTATGACTTACATTTTAAATAAAACAGAATCCAGGAACAACTCTAATTCCCAGCTAGATAATACAGAAAAGCAGCCGTTCTGGCTCTGAACTGCTTTCAGCTGAYCTGGATCTCATGAAGGCAAGTAAAAAGTCCCACTGGAGCTTTTGACCCTCAKGCTAATTCCAGTTGATTGTTCCAATTTTATTTAGTTATGCAAACAAGCACCAAGACCTACACTACTTAAGCTTTTATAAATAATATTCCTTCATCCTCAAAAAAGCCAGGTGAGATTTTTTTTGTGACCCTTATTTTTTCATAAGAAAAATAATTAAACAGAAATTAATGAATACATTTCCTTGTGAATACGAGTACAACTGACTATAATGAAACTCAGAGAGAGGTGGGGCAGCCCAGGTGGAAGGAAAAGATGAAGTCCTTCTGACACAAGTTCCTCTCAGTGACTTGGGAAACGAAGTCAAGGGACCCAAGAGAGAAGCTCTTCTCCTGGCAGGCTGGCCAGGCTTGTGTGCATCTTTTATGGRAGGGAGAAATCAAAGACAGCTTGATGAAGCATCCTTTGAAAGACTACATTTCCCCTCCTCCCTACAGCCTCCTTACACAATTCTGCTAAAGGGATGAGTGGCTGGAAATATCCCAGTGAAACATTTTGTCAGAGGACAGATACATAGAGTGACAGAGAGCTTTCTTAAACAACACCTCTATGAGCCCAAAATGCTTTGTTTGAGACAGTTCTATGTGAATGACCTTTGCAGAAGCCTGAGGCTTGAAGCCCACAACAGCTGCMCTTACAGACAAGACACCAGACTTCCCTGACAGCTGTAGGGCCTGGGGAGCTTCTGGATTCCTGGAAACACTGACAAGTTGTCAATTCTATTCAGTTTTGACCACAGCCAAATTTCAAAATTCCTGAAAACTGGAAACCCTTACTTTTAGCTACCTCAGGTCTGAACTTCTAGACRCAAAACAAGGGTTGCAACATCACCATTTCCTGTCAAGCTCAGATATTGAAATAGTACAAATTAGTCCTTCTCAGAATTGTAAGATTACCTTCAAACCATGATAYTTAAATGAACAGATGTTCTTTCCTCTTGCCTTCTGATTCGCAGACCTCTGATATATCAGTGATATTTTTTGTAGTAACTACATAAAAACTTCTGACCTTCCCTTATAAAAACAAGGCAAAACTGAAATTCCTGTGCAGTGATCTGATACTGTCAGCGTTGCAAAGCTTATGGATAAAAGTAGCTTAATTACCATGCTACTTGCTTCTAAATCTGACCTTTTAGAGCTASACTCRGAGTGCCAGTAGCATAAAGGACAAKCCTTTAATATGCAGGCACCATGGAGCAGCTGTGAGAAGGAAYACAGCTGCAAGGAACAGAATTGCAGAGCACACTCCAAAGGAAGTGGAGCTCAATAAGGGAGCTCAGGAGAGGTAGGGARAAGCCAGGGAAGTATAGACTTGGCTCCTCCTCAGAAAGAAGGTGATGAAAACAAGAAAGGGCTAAGRAATCGTAGTCTAACTGAAGACAGACCTGGACTTTGAAGTTTTTCCTTTCCTACTGCGACAAAACTCCYCCAGAGGAAGTCAGATTATGAAAGCCCCAACCTGTCTGCAAATACCAACTGCAATAACCAGCAACTTTTGCATGTTTCCCCAGAGTTCCACATAAATTAATACTTTCAGAAAACTGTCATTTCTTCTGCAAATTTATGTGTGACAGGAGGCCACATCTATGCAGACTGCCAATCACTTCACATAGCCCTAATGTCGATACTTCCCAAGTGCTGTGCTGTATAGAGTTCTGAGCTCCAGGGATTTGCCATCAGTCCAGACATGCTTTAAAACACTGCTAAAGRACACYTGYCAAAGCTGYTYCAGTGGTGTCACCAGGCTGTGTGGRTCCACCACCAGCTCCAGCAGGTCCAGGCAGCAGGTTTATCAACKTGTCTCTGTGCTAACTGGTCTATCCATCTCTTCAAGTGAGAAGATCCAGAGAAAAGCTGCTGCAGCAGCAGCCTTATAAAAAAGCAAAGATGTACCTGCAAAACTCTGTGCCTCAGGTTTTGTAGTCTGCAGACTTGGCTCAATTACAGCAATGTGACAGATTGCAYCCTGCAGTTAAATCTCAGGTCTCTGGACTTGAAAGACCATTCAGGATGTCAGGTACAGTGAATCCCTAGACAAGCTCATTTAGAGCAAGATGAGGCAGAAGAGAACCCTAAAAGCATCTTCATTTGAGTCAGGAGTACCTCCCTCTAGCCTCTGCCTGYCTGGCTCTAGTTACAATAAATTGTAGGTTTTACTGTATACATACACAAACTGCCTTCTCCACAGCAGCATTGTCTCCTCCCCACATACTGTTTACTGACAAGGGCCACCTTGATTATTTAGAAACTGGAAACCCAAATACATTTCCTCCTGATCAGAACACCCAGCCAGGTTCCTAACCCGACTCTTGGAAATTCAACTCGGAAGCTCAAAGACAACAGAGTAAGACAGACAGACACTCCCACCTAGTGGGGAAGGCACAACTCTGGGTCTCCACGACGGGAGCTCCTTCAGCCCGGCCGTCACACCCTCCTACCACAGAGCTCCCTGCTTTTTGAATCAACAAGAGTAATAGCAGCTATGACGAAATCTGAGAGCATTACTTTTCATTATTAAGCAGAAGAAAAGGGTAGGTTAAACCTACCAAGTTACCAGTATTTTTATCTCTTCAGCATTAGACATGACTGCAAACATAACTCTTTCATTTTATGCTGATATAATGATTAACTTCTGCAAGGTCAATGTAACAGGCATGTAAAACATTAGCAGAATGGCACAGTSAGGTTTTAAACCTACTCTGCCACACTAGGGAGAACTAAATTCTTGAATGCAAAATAAAGACAAATAAGTCTTCAGTAAATAAAGAGGCTTTAATGTCTAGGAGAGCATACCARCTCACAAGCTGAGTCACTGTCAATATTTTCTGGAGACAGTTTAGGGGTTTAGTACTTCAGAGGGCTTTTAATACATGCTATAGATAAAGATGAAATAAAAAAAATGTGAGGTGAAAATTATAAGCTGGAGGAAAAAAGCATCTTTGATCTATTTGCATTTCTGCATGCTCAGTGAAAACACCCACAGACCTCTCCTGTTTGCCAGCAGGATGAAGGTGCCATCCTGAGAGCTCACTGGGGCCGGCCATGGCATCATCCCATGGCCTGCCACGGGGGGMGGCAGAAAGGCTGCAGGAGCTCAGTGTGGCTGGCCTTGAATCACTTCAATCTGTTCTGGTACACAAGGAGATACACACACTTTGTGATTCATGTTAGCCTTCMAATGACTTTTCACAGGTCAGCAAAAAGTAACAAGCATGCACTTGCGTTTCCCAGAAGTGTATTGCCCCTTTGGACCCAACTTCACATTTCTGAAGAGTACTTCAGCCACCAAAATCTGTCATGTGCAAACCAGTCTGTGTGCAACAGCTTTACCACCTGCAAGTATTTATTATGGGATCACACTGATGCAACCTGCTCTTCCAACTCATGACACACTATAATTTCCCAAGATTGGGTTAGATAATGCACTTTGTTTCCCTGTCGAAAACTATTCAAGTTTTTATTTTAACATACTGTGGTCTACACACAAAATAACTGTGCCCACAAACATAGCATCTTCATCAGCAAGATGGCTAAGCAAGGACTGACAAAARTTAAGCCCTGGGGACTGCCAGGATGCAATTTTGCCACTCTTCTGTTTGGTCCAGRTCAAAGACCAATCCAGCACTGAAATCTGCAAACTCATGGCTCCTGCCAKGGAGATCAGGTCTGCAAATAAATCCCTGATTGATGATACTCTGCATAGTTCAGGTTGGAGATGACTRTACACACAGCTATTTTCACCAGAAGGTTAGAAAGCTCTAGGTAGGGCCAACTGTCAATTTCATGACTGAGTAATGCGTCTCAGACTTGTCCAGACTGGGCAGTTCAGATCAGCTGTAATGCTTTCCCTTTCYGTTCATCAATTCATGTAGAGAGACAGACCTGCCCACCTCCACAGCAATCTCTGTAACACAAAGTGCTAGTTCTCCCAGCAATTCCGAGTTTACTGCCTAACACAGATTAGTAAGATTTTCATGCACTTTCACTGCCCAGYCTACAGCTTTTCTAGCAGACTTGATAAATTACAGGCACATACTCTACCTCAGTGTCACAAGAACCACTAGGCCTTTTTCCAGATTTCAGAGCAGTATGGAATTAAGCGTATAACCAAGGTTTTACTTCAACTGAACCACATAAAAACCTTTGCCTCCTACAGCTGTCCACCAAAACAAGCATTAAATCATTTTCATTGCTTCACTGTCTCTATTTGCCTTCAACAGTTAAAAAGTTCTCATCTTGCTATTTCACACATTCCCGTTTGTATATAGTTGTGGACTTTCCACATTCAGACTTAAGAYAGGACACAAGGTAGCAGGACTGACTCACCGGCTGACTGGAAGCAGACCAGTTGAACTCAACCAGGAGCACAGCAAAACCAAGCATTACCAGCATGTGCTGGGTCTCATACTGCCTTTACAGCCTCAGCAAGTGCAGGCCACGCTTGAGGAGTTCTCCATGGTTTAAAGCCTCACCATTTGGAGTTAACTCAGGCTTCCTCCAGAGCTTAAGCACCCCTTTCCAGAGCATCAATCTACAGGCGTATTTACCTCCTGCTCTTTCAAACCGTGCAGTAGCAGGATGTTTGGCATACACATTACGACACTCAGCAACAAAGCCTGGCCTCAGCATTCACTCAATGCGAGGGGCACTCCACCAGTTTACCTTTTAATCTCTGCTATGTGGTATGTCACCATACCATACAGACTTGAAAAAGGAACAGAAAAAAACTCCASTGTTTCCTTCACCTTCAAGCAGACACCATGGTAAGTACAACATGCCATCCATTTCCTTTTCAAGACCATGGGCATGCTGCGTTACACCACACCAGGTCAATCTGTCCCTGCTTCAAGCATCAACTTTGTTACTACTGCCTGAGGAACACAGCTGTGCAGAGACAACTCATACTCGATATATACACAGAATCAGTCCCTTTAGTTAAAGGACGTTCTATGACATATCTGAACAGTCAGTATGAAATGAGTGTCACATGCTGTCATTCAGGCCCTATGTGAAAAATTTGCCTGAGCCAGTACTGCAATCTCTTGCCCAAGGTAATAYTTCCTGTGCTCATGCATCAGGGGGACACATGAAGATCTCACATAAGAGATGCAGGAAGGGCAGGAATGACAGAAGACAGTCAATTCAGGCAGGCACAGCAACACCTATTTTTCCTTTCATTTATCTTTTCAACCTTTACAAAGCTCCAAAGCCTGTAATACAACAAATTACAAATGGCATTTTTCTCTTCCAATTATTTTTAAATCAAGTAACTAGACAAGCTATTACTAAAAATGAGTCTCTTGTAGACAGTTATAGAAGGTTCTTCTTTTGAGTTTTATTTGTTTATAGCAACAGTAGCACATATTTCGACTTAGGTATTTTAGTGCAACAAGGAAATCCATTACCTCATTTAGCTTCAGCAAGGTGATCTATGTTTCTATATGCAATGGAACAGATTAAAGTGTCTCCCTTTGTTGCACAACAGTTTAAAGCTTCAAAACTCTAAGTAAATACCTCTCACAGAATTAAACAAGCAGACACTTTGCTTGATTATGAAATGCTTTTGCTGGATGAGTGAAGTGCTTTCTGCAGTAGAACAATTCATTTGAAAGCCACAGGCACTACTACAAGAGTGGTATCAGAGTAGAACTGATGACATTTTAGTAGTCTGTGCAAGAATTCCACTCTACTTTTTACAAGTTGCATATCTTGAAGACACATTCTCCCAGTTGATCACATTCCAGATGGCTTTCAAATAATCAGGTCGAACGTTTTTATATTGAAGATAATAAGCATGTTCCCATACGTCAATGCCTAGCAGAGGAATGAGACCTGTGAAAAAAAAGAGGATAAATTCTGTAAATGCATGAAAACACACTTTACATGTGAAGTTTTACATTGCATCCCCAAGCTGTACCCCATTTCTGAGTCTTAATCTGCAGGAAGACAAAGAGCTCTGCCGCACATGGGACCTTACTACAGTATTTCACAAAACTGTGCTTGCTCACACACACACACACACACACACACACACACACACACAAAACTCAGTTCAGGTAAACACATCCATAAATACTCTGGAACTACCTTGAAGGCACAGACAAAGTCGTTTTTAAAAAGTTTTTACCTTTTGCACAGTTATGCAAACACTTTCATGAAAAATTACACTTGCTATGTGTAATATGTCTAAAATTATCCTTGCTATGCCAGCTTGCYTCCAAGACTTTAATTACAAGATAGTAACTAAATGCTCAATTACTTCTTTATTTTTGTGGTAAAATACCCTTGTCACAAAATTTTAAATTGTAATTTTTTATAGGAGGAAGGGTGAAATTTACCTCCATCATGCTCTATGTCCCCATACTAAATCTACAATTTCTTTCCCCCCTACAGATAGGCAATACACAGACTGCTGACAATACATGAAATTCCTTGCCATTCATGACAAAGTCTACAGAACATGTTTTAAAGGTATCTGCAAAATTGTTTAGGCAAACTGACATTGCAGGACAATTCTCACTGGCCATGACCTCTTCCCTCTGTGAAGGGCATCCAGCCTGCCATTACCACTTCCACGTCTCTCTAAGCAAGTAAGAATATCTTGGAAAGAGATCACTRCCAGTACTGTACTTGCTTGTCCAGCTGTTAACATTTACCCACATCCCAGGCTAATTTGGTTGACACTCTTTACTCTCYGTCAATATAAAAGGAAGCTAATTCTAAGGCTCCCTTTTAAACCCAGCCTATATAAGAACAAAAGTTATAATGTTTATCTTCCCCTCTCCTGTTGTCTGGCCTGCGCTGACAGTGCTGGGAATAGTCCCTCTGCCAGAGGAAAAAAAACTCTGAAAGCAAGAAGTTTAATCTTGCTTAATACATGCAAATTACTCCAGTTACTCAAAAATCCAAGGAAGCCAAAGCTGTAATTATTGGCCAAGCAAGAAACACTTTCACAATATGGACCATCTATTTTCCCTGGACAAGAAAGACACTGAATCCTACTACTCTTCAGGTTTTAGGTCCTGCTCTACAAATGCTGCGCTAATAACTGTGTTTTCACTTCTCCTAGGAGGAACATTTGGTTTTCTGGATCTATTTATCCACCAATTTCTTCTCAGCATTATCCACACACCACATTTCAGATCTCATACACGTGCCTATTAAATCTAGAGAAGCAGAGGGAAAGAAACCTGACCTGTTGTTCCTTGCAAAGGGTCTTGATTCGCACAAGCTGCTATCTGTAGGCGTCCCTGCTCCTTGTTATAGCCAAGCCACCCCCAGCCTGATCCTTGAACACCAACGGATACAGCTGTCAGCTTCTCCTTGAATTTTGCAAAGGAACCAAAGTCACGCTTAATGGCTTCCATCAATTCTCCTTTAACAGAAAAAAACCACAAAAAGATCACAGGCATATAAAACTCAATCAAAACCTCTCAAGTTTATCACAACATTTGTGAGCTCTGTATTACAAGGTCTTTACCTTTCATTGCAGGTGACTTGTACCTAATCAGTACTCTATTTCTCCCAAGGGGATTCCTTCCTTTAGGCTTTAACTGCTAAACTATCCCTATTCAAACTGGAGCATAACTGAAGCCACCAGGCTGGGTGCGTCTGCAGCACATTTCTTCCCTTTATGTGAACCCAGTACATATGGCAATTTAATTAGCACAGCTTTTTACAACTATTTTCTCTAGTGAAGGTGGAAGGGATATATACAGAATACTCAGGTATTTCGCAGTATATTCATAATCAGCTCTAGAAATTAAAAATAGTTCATACAAGATTAGCTTCRTATATTCTTGGATTATATCCCAAAAACACCCCTGAATACCTCAGGATTTTGCTAATTGACACATAGAAAGGTGAATTAACCCTGAAAATAAAAATACTTTGGACTCTTTCAAAGAGTGAAAAGATCATTACTTCTACCTGTTAATTAAAACTGATGCAACAAACCACTGTAACAAGCACTAACCTTTAGGCTCCCCTCCYCCATTAGGAGAAAGGTTTGTCCAGAAGATGCTGTGATTGATATGACCCCCACCATTGAACTTCAGTGCAGGCTGAAGTGAYACCTGAGTTGTAACATCACCTAAGGACGCAGAAGACAAAAATACATAAATAAAACCATTTTCATCACCAYAGCAGGCAGTAAGTTTCTATTAGGCCTCCAGTGATCTCCAATATCTTTTTACTAGCATACAATTTACCAATTTAAAACATAAGGTTTGTACTGTTATCCATTTTTTAGACAGTCACAGACAAATTGTATTAAAGATTTCTTTGAMCTTTTCTTATGCTGTAATAAGTGATCTGCAATATTGCAACTGCAATCAGGCAGCCTGAACTACATACTCCTCAGGATCACTAGGAATGAGAGATGGCATTTGACCATGGACCTTAAAACAACAGTATTTGTGCTGCTGAACTTTGCATTAGGGAAAAAAAAAAAAAAAACCAAAGGAAAAGAGGTAAGCTGCCTTTAAGTTGCAGCAAAAGTATATTGGAATTTATTGTTACGGAGTCCACAGACAGGCAATTCATTAAACAAGGTAAGAAGTTCACAGGTGCTCCAGAGTAGTCAGCTCAACTTCTCAGCCAAGTCACTCTTTGTATGAGTGCATCCCAGGTCACATGACGGTCAGAGAAGAGCAGGGAAATCAATGGTAGGAACAAATTTCACTGAAAGTAAGTGTCAAGTTAATAATCTTCAATTAGCAAATCTGACACAATCTGATTAGCAGTCAGAACAGTTTATGTTGAAACAAAGCCCTGCACTGTCACAGAACTGCACATTCATCTTCAAATGAACTGAAAACATAATCCAACAGGACGGCTTTGAGTTTTCTGTGCAGATACAGATAGGTGAAGAATATGTTAAAGGTAACCTGAAGAGAATACTTTACTTTCTACAGCTGAGTAAGAGATATGAAGAATATGTTAAAGGTAACCTGAAGAGAATACTTTACTTTCTACAGCTGAGTAAGAGATATGAAGAATATGTTAAAGGTAACCTGAAGAGAATACTTTACTTTCTACAGCTGAGTAAGAGATATTTAGTTCTGCTATCTGGAAAAAACACTAGATAGTGATCACATGCACTATGTAACCCAACACTGATACACTGAAAGATTTTTGACCATGCTCAGTTTTAAGTACAAAAAAATAATGACAATATTGACAGAATGAGGTRGCAGTTCAGACTTTGCCCTGGTCTTAGAATTTTTTCTAATGAGGGTCAAAATACTGCACACAGTATACTGGGATGCCATTTAGGAAAAAGCAAACTAACTGCATAATCACACTACTTGTCTACTTTGGTGTGCATGACCACAACCATAAATAATCCATTTGGAAAATAATCCCTGCAGAATCCTTAAGAAAAATTAAATCTCTACCTCTAGGTAAAATGTTTCAACAGCAAGTGATGAGATGCTATCAAAAGCTCCTATTTAAAAAAAATAACTCAAAGGATCCACAACACTGCATATGTTTCTGATAACCAGAAATTCTGCCTCCACTAGTGGCTGAATCCTTTGTCAGTAAACAGCATCAGTAACAGCAGCAGCACCCACACTGTCTCTTTATAGCTCAGGTGCCCTTCCCAGTTGTATTTGCACTAATTGTATCTCCAGAATTCCCCTTTCCTGGATCTGCCACTGGCAGAACAAGACAGCAGGCAGTCTTGATCACCTGCTTCTTAAGCAAATCTTACTACTTCATTAATTCAGACTGTAAGGTTACTTTTAGGCTTACTTAGATCCCTGAAAATGCCCATTCCTATTCAAATACATTGGCAATTAATTATCAAGGGATACACAGTTCACATTTACTCAGATATTGGCAATTCTCACTTTCACCCAAGCCCAAGCAGTAAATTCCACTGTGAAGCCACCTGGTAAGCAGGCAGAAATGAGTCCATCCAGAAATCATTGCTTTGAGGTAAAGTGACACCTTTTAAGAAGATCAACACGAAAGAAAAACACCCCAGAAAATAATTTACCTTCTCAAAAAGATATACAYRTTATTTCATACACTTTCACCAGTCCAACTGAAAGACTTAAAGTTTAGAAAATACACACATATGTACACACATAATTGTGTTTTAGTGTAGCTTTGCTACAATAGCAAAGTTTTCAGAGAAGGCAGCACGGACCAAGTTTTGAGGTTGTAACAAAAAATTCCATGATGGCTTGCTGTATATTTTAGTGTCTCACATGGGCTTGTGACCCAGGTAACCCCTTAATCTAACCCAGTGATATAACTGACACCCAAATTCTGGTCCCTCCACTGCATGTTGCACACATCAACTGCACGTTTGTCTTACGTCCACTTGTAGGGAGCCGAGATTATTTACCAAGGCTAAGTGGAGCATCTAATAGGAAAACTATTAAGGCACACAAATTTCACTTCATCTAGCTCTGCTACTAACCTTCTACTGCAAAGTACTTGTTCAGCAAAACGACTGCAATTTCCTCCTGCCTCAGTCTTTGTTCAGTTCAAATTACTAATGTAGCATGGACTAAACTCACAACAATCACCAAATCTTCTAGTTTTACAGCACTACAGAAAACATGTACAGAATTCATGCTTTTTATTTACATTTGATTTCCAATCATTAGCACTACTAAAGTTACAATGAAAGATTTTTCCCTAACAATATTGCAATGACATAATTAAAAACTTTTCAAAGAACCTATTTCCCTTTCATTTTTTTGATTCTGTATTGTCTTTGCCAATAAGCTTCCATCTCACCTGCTGACTCTGGATATACAAACCTTTTGCAAGTGCCTCTTGGTATTTCTCCTCAGTCACGTTCAGATTGTTCACGTAGGTGGCATGATGCTTGCTGTGGTGCAGCTGCATGATCTCTGCATTAATATGAGGTTCCAGAGCAGCATAGTCATATGGCAAATCAGGGAGAGTGTGCTTTTGCCTAGAAACCAAGCACCCCAAYGGTGCTACCAACTTAGCACTGTTTCTAGAAGAGAAAAAACACAGAAGGAAGTAGTCTTATTCAATAAAACTTGGGCTTTAACAGTGAAASAGACTGAAACCACTGCTGTTTAGATCAGCTGCTCTAAGTACCTGAGTGATATCTTAGCCAAAGAGATCAAATTTCCATTTTTGAAGAGCTCAAAGCAAGCATACTCTGGAGCTTAGCAAGGATGAATTCACACAAAGGTCACAGGTACAAGGCTTTGCGGTGCAACGCTTCTGCTTCTCAAATCGAGACCCCATGCCACTRCAAAGATTCATGCACCCTCCCAAGTACACGGGGGAGGGAAAASCAGGGATAGCAATGAAAAATCTGACACTCAAAACTTCGCCTAATCTTTATTGATTAAAAATAGAAGCAAAGATGCCGCCAAAGCGTCCTTCCCTCGCTACCCCCAAAGTCCCTGTACTGGTAAACAAAAAAGCTATAAAACCTGCACTGTGGCCGGGTTCCTAGGACTGAATCTGCCCGGCATTAACACCGACATGTGCTTCCCTGTCCCCACAGGAGGYAGCGGGAACCCACCCAGGGCGTCACGGCCGTGATGCCCGCACAGACAGCACGCAGGCTTTGTTATCCTTCCCCATTTTAACACCTCGCGCTGGTCACACGACATGACAAGGGGCACGGCGAGAGGAGAGTCGCCTCGGTCAGTTCCCGAGGCCCTCCGCCCTATCTGTGGTGACCTTGACATAAGCCAGGGACACAAGGCGAGCAAAGCCCTCGGGACCCTGAAGAGGGGCCGAGCGCGGCGACCCCGGCCACCAAAGACGGGAGASTCTGACAGCACCATGTCAGGTCACCAGAGCCCCTCGGCGGAAGGCGCGGGCCGAACCTGGGAGGGTCAAGGACGACCGCCAGCAGCCCCCGCCCAGACCGGCGCGGACTCGGCGGGGCAGCCGGCAGCAGAGCGACGTCCCTGAGCGCGAAATGGCGGGGGGCAGACACCGAGGGGCGGGAAGACGACCCTCCCGCCGCGTCCTCCCCCACTCCTGCCCTCCCGGCCCCGGCCCGGCGGCGGAGRACGAGGGCGGTGCGGCCGCCGCTTCTGGGCACGGGGCTCTGCCCAAGCCTGCGCTAACCCCGCGGCCGCAAAGCGGCTCTCACCTGCCCGCGACGGCAAAGCGGCGCAACATGGCGGCGTCTGCAGCCGGGCGCGACTCCCAGCGCGCAGCCGCGGCCCGCCCGCCCCTCCGCCCCGGCCGCGGGGGCTGAGCTCGGCCGAGCCGCAGGTGACACACCCCGCGGTCACCTCATTTTTCCCAATGGGGGCTAATAGCATTTCTTAAAAKTGGGTGTAGCATGCCGTTACGAACAGAACCGCTCAAAATCGTTATCTTGAAACTCAGGCTCTCAGTAGTTTGAGCCGAGTGGAGGCTGCTTCAGCACCATTACGAAGCAGACACAATGCCCCCCCGTGCCTGGGCCCCCGAGAGAATACAACAGCACAGCACCGTTGGCCTTTGATAACGAGCGTCGCGAAGACACGGCTCTGGCCGTTCGGGACATCTTTCCCCAACATCTGCTTTCCTCGTGGTAGCAAGTCAGCGTTTTACCGAAAATCTTTCACTCCATGACCTTAACCCCATCAACTAAACTAACCGGTATGAKTAGTGCGAAGGAGCCCAGAGACCCATTAAAAATTGGTTCTCTCGCAAGGTCAGGGAGTTCATCCCTTGGAGTTAGGAGGCACTCAGCRGACAAGACAAACACTAGGTAAAAAATTAAATTGTATGGAATTAATCTACGCAAAACCTTGTAACTTTATATTTTGTCTTTTWAAATAATTATGTATAGTCTTAAGATCTTAGAGCACCCAGATTTACTAGACTATAAAAACTCAAATTCAGTGGGGGCTAAGCCTGAACAATTTTGTTGAGAATAAATAACCTCATCTTGCCAGTTACCAGGAAATAAACGGGGAAAGACACGCAGGGAACCCCAGCCCACTGTAAGGCACAGTGTTGTATCCCTCACTTCTTGTATCCTACAAAAGGATGTTAATCCAGTTAATTCAGTTTCTTTCATCACCAAATGAGAGATCTGCGGTGCTCTTGCGGGAATCTGAGCAGGGAAAGTAACTGCTTGAGTAGTAGCTAAGATAGAAGGTGAATTGTCCAARATTAGCAAGTTGCTTTTTCCTTCCTGAATACAGAAAACAGATAATGCCWGTATCTTGCTGTATGTAATTTTTAAAAGGAATATGTATTTACTGGATCAATAAAATGCCATCTTTTGTTAAAATGAACCAACTATATTCAGGATTATTGTCATAATATAGGCACCAATGGCCAGGCCAGAATATAAGAATTACAGSTTTTAGCAGTTGTATGTACTACATACTAGAGTTCACTAATATCTATAGCAAGTGTTCCATGAAAGCAAGTTAATTATGTAATCATATTACACACTTTATTAACTGGCACAGTTGCTGGGTTGCTTTCATTTTAAAAGGGGAAAAAAAACCCCACACAAAGAAAGCACCCCAGACTGCTTATTTAGAAGATACCTTCTATGCAGAGGATGACAAGGGAAATGGCTTGTCCTGAAATTAATTTTAACAAATTAACTTGGAGTCTGACGGTGTAAGTCGTATTTCCGAATTTTTGCTATTTAAAAATAACATCCCAGTCTTCAGAAAATAAAAACCTCACGTAAAGACAATTTTAAAGTAATGAATATCCTGTAATACCTGAGAGGTTTAAGTAACAAGCYGTCACCACCTGAGAGGTACACCTTTTTTTAATGACCACAGATTTCTTCATAAGGCATTTTACCATCTGGTCAGATAAAACCTGATTACTATATTGTTACAAGCATTTGAAGCTTCTTACAAATATGGTATTTTACCATGTACACGATGCAGAATGTTCATATACACACGTGCTACATAAGTAAGCAATGATGATACCAARATCAAATAAAATTCACCATCACAGACTTCTCTGAAATAAAAATTGCCAAATGCCAGCACCATTTTATATAGGTACCTGTCACTTCCCTTTCACGTGTTCAACCATCCAACTTCTATTTTCAGGCAATAAGGCCTGAAGCAATATTCAAAAAGCAACCAATGGAATTTACACTTCCAGTGACCACTACCAAGTGACTTTAGAACACTGACATGAACCCCAGGGAATTAAAATAGCAGTAGTGCTAGACATGGACTAGCATCTCTTTAACACAGACAACAGTAGCATTGTGGTAGCAATGTGGTAGCATTTTAATTACACCCATTTGTTTTGGACATGATTACTGCAGATACTAATTGTCATATGTCACTTAAAAATGCTACCACAGAAGCTCTTCTGTAATCTAGGAATGTACCATAACTGTAAATTTAAACAGTCAAGTGTGCTCTAGAACTTTGGAGAAATACTGACTTCAAACAGGTCTATTTTCACAGTGAATTGCAAAGCAGTAAGTTATTTCTTATTATTTTAGTGGCTRTATATGCATTCCTTATTAGTCACCTGATAATTACAAGACTCAGAGGTAGAAAAATGTTGAAACTGGACTTCAGTCCTTCCTAAAATACACTATATTTTGTCTTACCTTTGAACAGTGCTTTTGCACCTCCATGCTACCATTCATGCGCCACCATCACCAATATAGATAGAAAATAAACACCAGAAAATCCAGGTTCTGAAATTCATAGCTCATTGCTACTGAACAATAAGAACATGCTTAATTAAAGGTAATCCTTTCATTCTCTGCACCTGATAAGAAGTCCGTTTCCTCAGGCAGGCATTTAAAAACAAAGTTCTATCTTTCATTCTCTGCATCTGTTAAGAAGTCTGTTTCCTCAGGCAGGGATTTAAAAACAAAGTTATATCTGGTTTAAAAGGCTGAATTGCTGATTTTGTAGTTTGGTTTTGTAGTTTTAGTTTCTGCATTTACCTGTTAGGTACTTCCAGCTTTTGTTTTGGGCTTGGTTGGTTTTTTTGGTGTGGTGTTTTTTTTTTGGTTTTTTTTTAATCATTAATAAAACCATGGTTCAAACTTCTAAGGTTTACTTTTATTAACTTTGTCCTTTTCATCTGCCCCCCACTTCCCAACCACACCCTTTTTCTACCAGTAAGTACAAAACCTGTGGAAAAAGCACTATCAGGCTGTCTTGAAATTAGTATTAGTGCACACCTATAACTTCATGCATTTGACTTACGCTGTATCAGATAGGATTGACACAGAAACAAATTCAATTCAAAAGCAAGTACTAYAAATACACTGCATACAACGAAGTCATGTAAGCCAATGCAGAACAATGCGCAAATTACATTATTAAAAGTTTTTATTTAGGTTTGGTCAGTACAGGTAAGATAATATTGGAGTCACAGAGCAATATGCATCAACAGGATACAACAGTTCTTAAAAACTGAGTAACTATGCACACAATTCTTAAACATCCGGTCACCTAAGGAGAAAATGCACAGATGTATGGTGGGAAAAACTTTAATTAACACTGAAACTACTAAAGGACTCCTTCAGTAAGTCCTTTTTTTTTAGTGATAAAACTACTGTACTGGGCAAACTTGGCAGTCATAAACCCACAGCTATTATGACAAATCTTGAAGGTGGTGTTAAGTATAACAGTATGAGTAAGAATGCCCTTACACAGCACAGGTTCTAGATATACACAGATTTGTACAGACATCATTTATGTTATACTTTATGGAAATAATTTCCATTTCAACTTCACATTAACTCATATAAAAATAACTTGAGCTACACAAACGTCCTTTTAGCAACATTCAACGTAATTAACTGTTAAAATTTCCAAAGTGGCAGAGGTATTGAAGCAAAAAGAAACCCACAAAAAGGCAAAATTGTGACAAGTATGCACTAATTTAAACGGCTTCTGGACAGTATCCTCTCCCAATTTCAATGACACTGTATAAAAATTTTGCAGAAAAATGTTACAAAACTGAACCCTGCACATTTACACTGGAGTCCAAACCATTCTGGACATGACGAGAACCCACAGTTCTGTTACCTTTCATGCTCACTGTTTTCTCCTCTTGAGGATCATGATTGGAGTCTGTGTCATTTGAGTGGTGAGTGAGAGAGTTTTCACTGCCAGTGGGAGAGTCTACACTTTCATACCCAGTACTGAGCTGGTTTATGTAGCTACCACTTCCTCTACCAGTTCTATCTTCAGAGTGGTTGGACAGCTTATTACCATTCCCTGGAGAAGCCGGGAAGTCATCTTCCGTGCTGCTACCCTCCCTATAAAATCCAGGCCCAGATGTCCGCTGATGGGAGGAGCTGCCATTGCTTGGTCCGTTTGCCAGGCGGCTGCAGTCTTTGCCCACAGCCTCTCCCTGGTCTGTGGGCTCAGAGGATGGAGTCCTGCTGGTACCTGGGTTGGAGGCCTGGGACTGCTGCTGCTGGTACTGTGCCAACTGCTGGCGAGTCTCCTTCAACTGCTGCTGAAGAACTAGAATGGTACTCTGCATACCCTCAACCTCCTCATCAAGCTGGATGATGAAGTCATTCAATTCTATGTAAAGAAAACACATTAGTTGCAAACATTTAATAGCCCATATATAGCTTGAACCTCAGACAACAAAATTTAAATCCCGTAACTCAACATTTTGTGCTGAAATTTTTCAATGAACTATTTCTCAGCCACAGGGACGCACTGGTTTTGATACTCTGCCTCTGAAGGAGAAAATGCTTAACAACTGTGACACCTACCTATTTTCTATATGCTATTCTAAATATGTGAGAAAAATTTAATTTCTGGTCAAGAAAGGAAAGATATTTAGAAAAGTTTAATTATTAAATAATATTATATATATATAATTATATAATAAAACATTACAGAATAAATATTTTGCAAGTCAATTCTAGGGTGTCTACTTTTACTCAAGTATAAAACCCTAGCAGAAGTACTGTAAAAGTGACTATGAACCACAGCTGTCTGTAACAAATCTGAGTAACTACAAAAACCTATCCAGTAGCCAAAAAAAAAAAAAGTGAACTTTTTCATCCTATTTCAAGGAAGTTTCAGTTCCTACTGTGTTTAATACTTTAAATCCCTCAGAGAGGACACAAAAATACCTTCTTACCAACAAGAGTGTTAACAAATTTTACAGCGTGTTTTAATATTTATGTATCAGGAAAAGGTTTTTACAATTATGACTGCATTCTGGAACAAAATAAATTTGACCTCAAAACAGTAAAAGAAACACTGACTCAGTCTTCAATTCAACTGCACCATCAGTATGACAGAGCAAACAAAACACAAACTGATTAACATTGTAAATATCTAAAAAAGGAAAGTGTTCTTGCTGCTATGGAGAATCATCATTAGGAAAACTGTTATGACAAGGTTATCATCATCTTGATTCATATATAGGAAAGAAGCAATTCACTTCTGGAGATTAGCACATTCAGAAGCAGAAGTCTTTAAAGAATGTCTTATACTTGCTTCAATTACCTATTTGATAAACTTTGTTGAAGTACCTTATCAAAACAGTAGCTACTATTCCCACAAAATGACATCATATAGTCATTTACCTTAAGGGTTCTTTATTTTATACTGCTACTTTCTCTAAAAGATTAAAATATGATCAGGGTAAAATCTATCCTTAAAAATGCAGGGTATCTCAGATGTGATGCCCTATCTCTGCTATCTTAAAGACTTCAGATGTAAAACAAAAAGATATTCAGGTTTATGTGACGCCTAGGTAGGTTGTACTGGCTAACTTTAAATAACCTACTCTAACATTCTATGAAGAGCCACTGACACTACATAGAACTTGAGATTCAAGACTTTTAAACTTGCATTTTCCCCTCCATTTAAGTTATGCAAGAGGCCAGAGTTTTTATGGAATTTCAATTTAGGTTTACAGTGTGGCAAAATTTGGACTGTAAATACAATGAGATACTTCTATTCATCTGAGTCACTAAAGAAAAAAAAAATCTGTTTTTTTATTAAAAAGTTGCTGATTTTTTAAAATAAATTCCAAATGAGTCAGTTAGGAAGAAGCTTTCTGTTCTCAGTGCATGCCTAGGCTTTATGTAACATTACCAGCTTTCATCTTGCCAATTCATCAATAATGCGTGCAGTTTAAACATTCCCTATTAAATAGCAAAACTTGCAGTACAAAAGTCTTCAAACACAGCATTACTAGAGCTATTAATCCCACCAGTTCCCCCAAAGTTAAGGATTTTGTTTGTTTTTAACTAAGACTACCAGTTAAGACTTATTATTGCCATACTTTACTCAATATTGCCCTTTCATTCTGGCAAAGATGGTTTTATATTATGTGTATCATCAGGAAATTATACTTGCAGAAGTGCAAGGCAACTTCTATTGTGGTTAAAAAAATCCCTTACCATCCTGACTGCTTTTAAGTTCCTCACTATATTTCTTCTGTAAAGCCAACTCTGCCTCAAGCTGTGCAATACGTCCTTGGGACAGCTGCCTTCCAAGCTCTTGATTCTCCTGGATAAGCATTCGACACTTCGCCATTAACTTTTTCCCTGTTTGGCTGCAAAGGAAAGAGCCATCTATCACAAAATGAATATAAAACCTTCAGTTATCTTCCTCAATCACAATTACAGACAAAAAGGAGATGCAATTTCTGCATGCCACAATTCAAGAACATTATGCCTCAACATAATTGTCATAGCAGAAAGTCTCCCTATAGTTACCACATGCTGTTCCAACGCCAGTTGATCTTCTGTCGCTGTCCCACAAAGTGGAAGGCAAGTTTTATTACTGAAAATATGAATAAGCATATTGGTTTTTGATACCAACATCTGGATTATCAGTATGCACAACCTTGCATGTGCTAATTCTAGCAGAGTTAAATATTTGATTAAAGATGTGTTTTTCAATTCAAAAGATCAAGTACTGCATAAAAACTATACAAGCAAATAATAAGCAAAAACATTCCCCATTTATTGTACTAGTAAAGGTTAATAACCAAATTTGTGTTAAGAAAAGGAAGTTGCTTGGGGGAAATAATAAATCTCATGTTAATTTTTCATACTAACATCCATTTCTCTTGAAGAGGTTTAAACTTCCTTTGGAATGCTGTCCAGGTACTCTTGTTTAAAAAAATCAGATGTCTATKTTCCAGCTCAGCCTATATGTTTGACAGTCATACACAGTGAGCTTCATGATTTCTATGGTCATCATTTTTTAAGTATATCTTGTATGGTGAGGAGCAATGCAAATGTAGCTAAACATCGGAAGGACATCAAGGAAGGGGTATATTATCTATCTACTTCCTTTAGCATGACAGATTTCAGATCTTAAAAAGTAATCATTAGGATGTTCAGTTTCGGAAAGAAATGTGAAACAGGCRGGAAGACTTATTTTGAACTGACAAGATTTTCTTCACTAAATTGGTAACATTACACATCTTTAATCTTCATGATAAAAATCTCATTGTAAAGCATTATAGGAAGTAGTATGCAAATTAATATATAGGCAATACAGCTGACTCCATGAAAGAGAAAAATTCAAGTCCTTTAGGACTCTTAGTCTGCCAAGTCAGGATAGCATCCCCAAACAGTTCTCCTTTTAATAGGCTCAGCACCATAATGAAGCTGTCTTTTTTTCTATAGAAGTGTAAGCTTTGTCAAAACCCCCAAGTCTGAACAATTTTATTCCGAATTCAATGGCAAGACTTGAGTTACTTTTCAAGACCGAGAAGGTAATTTAATTTTTTGTTTGCTTTTAAACAAGTGACAAATACTGAAAAAAAACCCTGAGGATTAAAAAAGTAGAACAGAAAAATTTCTGCTACAGTCAGAGCCACAGTTCTCTCCTGCAACCAAAATATCAAACCAGAAGAATTTAAAACAACAATTTCCTTATCAACTACCTTCTGAGCACTCAAGCCTTAAGACAACTTTTAAGCTCTGCCAACTCTGCCCCATTTAACATTTTCCAACTGACTTTCCCAAATCTTTCAGATGGGCTGCTCCAGAAGGAATYTGGCTGTGTAAAGTCCTGGAGGCCTGAAACTCTGCTAAAGGCAGCAGCCTGTTTTCTTTCTTGATGTGATGTCCAATGCCAGGTCCTTGAAGTTTAAATTGTGCTGACCTAATACAGTCCAAGTCGCACATTTAGGATGCAAGTTTCCTTAGAGATGTTCATTCTGTGTAAAGCAGAACCACTTTGGAGATAACCAATGTGACAGATCCCAAAAGTTATTAGGCAGACGTGATTTTTAGCCATTTGCAAATTCCTGTTACTGCATTCATCACTATAAGTAGAAAAAGTTTACAATGCTTAAGTCATTTAATGCTTTTCTCTTCACAAACCAACATCAACTGCAGAATCAGCAAGTACTGGTTACCTTGGAATTGGGACAACTTTAGAATCCCATTAATTTCTTCATGTTAACTCCTGCCAAGATGTAAAATATTTATTACCTGTATAGAAATTTGCATAGTTACCTATAATGCTATTTCTTCCGATCAAAATTTTTCCAGATGTTCTGAACTAGTAGAGTACCAAATAACCTCCCCTTGCAATTTACAAAAAAAAGACAAAACATTCAAGAACATTAAATTCAATAACTATTAAAATAATTCCTATTAGCTGTAAAACTAAGTTCAACACTGTTTTCACAAATCCTCTTGAACATAGATGCAACAAAACCTGTAAGAATATAAGTGGTTAAATTTCAGAAGACTAGAGTTTGTTGTACTAGGCTTACTGCAAACGACATTTCAACTAATTTTTATTCCAAGTTTATACTCTGCTTAATGACGGTTRAAATGGCTTAGCATAGCCATTCCTTTGATTACATGACCTTTTATTTTTCCCACCAGAAAATAGCAACGATTATGCTGCACAGCCTTATYTACATTAAGGTCCAGAACTAAATCCGCTTTAGGCTGCAGTTAACATCCACCCCAAGAACATCAGTCTGGGATCTGAATAGGACCATCAGTCTCTTTCAAAAACTAGGCCAGATGCCATGAAGTAAGAGTACTTGTGCACAAGGATGGACAACTAAAGCAATTAAGGAGGGGGGCAAGATCCAAAGAGAACAAAGAAAATCCTATAAATATTTTACATGAGCCAATTTCTTTACCTTTCAAGAAATAAAAAACAGTAAAATTAAATCGGTTAACAAAGACATATTTACCAGGAAATAACTCTAATGTTCTAAGTTCCAGACACTGCATGTATGAATTATGCATATTCACACTACTGACTTAAAATTATATGATGCAAATTGGGGTATGCTGTAGCTACAGAAACAACATTTTCTTTTGATACTCAGGTTTCAAAGGAAGTGGCAAGTTACTTGTCTCTCCTCAATTGTACACACACATTTAGAGCCTGAGGACTTAAGAAAACAACCAATCTGTATCTAGATGTATTAAATAATTTTCTGAACTCCAAGTTAGAAACAAGCAATCTGCATGGCATGCCTCTTTCAACATATTATAGTGAGCTGTACAAATGGCTTCGTAACACATTAACATTTATATTAATATAAGTCTCACCTCTGTTTTGATGCTAGATCATTAAAATCTTAGATACTGCTCTAGCAAAATCATTCCAGATGTATCACTTTTTAAAAGATAAAATTTTTCTGTGGATTTTTCATTTGCTGTTAAGTCATTACTCATGCAAAAAAAATAAACCTGCATAARTGTACTACTCTTTGACCACATATTAATCATCTGAAGCATAAACAGTTAAAGATACTTCCAAATCAAAATTATGTAATGGCATCTTAATAAAAGTCATCAAAACAGTTAGAATACATCACCTTCTGTGACAGCTGAATGTCTCTTTTTAGTTTAAAACTCATTTTTTCAGGATCAGATTGAGTCATAAAATGTTGCCCAAYTGGTTTGAAAAATCAAAACCTCAGATTACTAAATAGAACTATTTACTACGGGAAAAAACAAACACACAAATGCTACACCAAATCTACATTTTGCTTTACAGACCTCATATATGCACTCCCAACTGTCCCAGATTGCTACTCTTAYGAGTAACTTGGGACAACAGAACAGAGGCATCAATAGAGTAGCAAAGACACCTTCACTTGATTCCACCATCAAAAATGCATGCATTTAAGGCTTTTTTTTGGTTTGTTAAAATACTGACTTTGTTTTCAGCGAACGAGACAATGCAGAAACAACCTGGTCAATTCTCGTTCATCCCCAGAGTTTCACAATACAACAGTATAACCAGAAGTGTTCCTTGAACTATAAATTACAACTATTTCAAGGCACATTTCATAGAGAAGCACAATACAAAAAAACCCAGGCGTACAACGGAATAAAAACACCCCACCAACACTGAAGACAGTTGCCATCATGTGCCTTCTGTATTGAGCATTTGAGTTCTTAGAATGAAGATCAAAAAATTCTCATTTCTGCATGAAAACATGCAGTGAAATTCTTATCACAACCAGTTTTTCTTATACATGCTAGTTGTGATCAAATATGTATTGCTTCACACACTTTTAAAACCTGCATTTAGATGGAACATTTTTGTACAATCCTAATTTTGAGGTGTCCACAGCATTACCAACCATTCAGAAAACAGTTCATTGTTTAGCAACAGTGACTTAAGGCTGCATCAAGTGCTAGAGAGCCCAAAGGCTAAACAGTCACATGTGTACACTACCACTGTTGTGATAGCAAAGAGCACTCTTGTGGCTATTCAAAAACTGGTTAGCAAGTAAACTCTTTAATGCAAAATTCACCTCATGTAGTTTTGACCCAGCAGTTCAGTGAACAAGCAGGAAGTCCACAGTCTTATTGGCAAAACTGACTTACAGTGTCTCTAAGTCACTAGGCTCAAGGTTAAGAGCGAAGCATTCCACTTCTACATTTTACGGGAATTTTACATGTTCAATTCATGATTTATAATCTCTAGGTTCTCTCTCCTCCAAACTGTCTGTAGACACAGCGTGCCACAGACTTTTAAGACTTCTGTTTCTCCCTCTATTTTCTTCAAATAGAACAATTTTGCAAAGGTCTACATGTTCTAGAAAAGATTTTTTTTCGAAGATGGCCATTTCTTCAGAATAGTCCGACGCTGTCAGGCCTCTGAAGCAAAGGGGGAGAAAAAAGCTGAAACACAAGGTTCATCTGGTAAGTTTTACATTAAGCATTACAAGCTGGACAGTATAAGAATGTGGCTTTTGCCTCAAAACGTCTGAGTCTTGGTGTGGAAACGAGTACTTGGCTGTCCCACCATAGCATTCTCGTAGTGGGACTGTCAGGGAAGTCTTGACTGGGGAGTATTTGTTTTGTTTACCTATCAGGCGTAAATTTCCAGGCACTCAGTTCATTTTGGGCTTGTTCCAGTTTGTCTTTAGTCTGTTCCAGTTCACCTTTCATTTTTAGGAAAAACAAGTTGATGGCTGGGTCCACCATTGTTGATCGCAGTTGCGCAACACTAGGCTGCTGGACTTGCTTGAGGTACTGAATCTGATTCTGCACAAAATACGAAAAAAACCACTGTTATTCATACAGTATTAAAGAAAAATAATAAATCACTTTGATACAAATAAAAATAGCTATTCCAAATATAATATCAAGGCAGCTTGCCTTCTTTCACACTGTACACAGAAAAATGCAGGATAAAAATCACTTGCGCACACCTTGCACCTTATCCATGTGCCTGCTCACCCAAGCCCCCACCCTACCACCTGCCATGCTTAACCTTGACAGATCCCCCTCCACACCCCAGATTATTTTCTACATGTCAGTCTATGTTTGTCAAATATATATATCGTCAAATCATATGTATCTGGAACAGTAGAATGCTCCCTTTCATTTATATCTGCCTGCACTCTTTTTGGGGAAGAAAAAGCATATGGAAAGAATTATCTCCTTAAAACAGACAGTTCCCATGTGAGTTCAGTTTAAGTTATTAAGGAACTTTACAGCTAAAACTAACAAGTATTTGCAAACAAAGAATAAAAGGGTTTTGAGAAACTTCTACTTTTTTTTACTTATAGCAAAATAGTCACTTATGATGCAAGACTGCGTATTGTTCAACTAAATAATCTGGAAATATTAACAGCAATTAAGACAGATGTTGGTTGGATTTTATTCCCTTGCAATAACCACAAAGGGTTAAAACTTAAGTAAAGAAGTAAAAACTGAGAGGTTTTCTTTTAAATATAGTATTTATTCGTCAGAACTTGAATGTATATAAATAAGATTAACTTCTTTTAAAAGTTTTTTAAATTTTAATCCCATCACAACAGACTTATTTTAAATTGCACTAAAAGCACAYGTTTAGAACCTTGCTAATCACCAATATCACATCAGCCTGCACAGAACATGTTAATTCTTAAATTCAATTTATTATGCTCCCTGTATCACACACATTTCTTCACCAGTAAGTGGTAAAYAGAATTACATTATGTTAAAAGACATTAACTGAAAGTCAGGTGATTTGTGTCCAGTGCATTCAGCCTTGCAACCAGACTCAAGAGTAACAGTTTCACTGACAAACCATAAATGTAAAGAGCCTGCCTGCACTGACAAACCATAAATGTAAAGAGCCTGCCTGMACCCTCTGCTTTACTTGTGATGCACAGTACCACCAGGAACACTGTCAGCTTAATCATGTTCCTGTACATGCAGTTACTTTGCTTTGGGGTCTTTACACAACAGCAGTGAAGAGAAAGTACAGAAGTCCTATGTACGTTCAGTGTGCAGCAGCAACCTCAGTCACTTCTAAATTGAGTATAAAATGTTTCAAAGTAGCAAAAAATCCTGGATTTTATTTCAAATAACTGGTTTCAAAGGCACTAGAATAACTGAAACATTTCCTYTGACACATTAATTTGCTATTATCAAAATAAAAATATTCAGCTACTTAAAAAAACTGAAATCATCATACTTTAAATTTTAAATAGACAAACTTTCATGTATMCAGAAAAGAATATAAAGGGAATAAAGCACTGAATATAAGTATTWTCAAGAAATACAGCACTCAAGAACCCACATACAAACATTTCCTAGAAACASGAAGTCCAAATTAAACTTAACCTAACATTTTTTCGGTGGCATTTTACCCCCACAGGTCCTTTGCTTCACTAAATGCACAATATATTGCCCTGAATAAAGATCAATTTTATTCATTGTTATTGACGTCTTTTTATCCACTCAATTTTTTGATTCTTCCACTACTGAAGAATTTCAACAACCTGTCRATTCTTGGCGATGGCTGGAGCTAGTAGCAAGTGAAACAGACAACACTGTTCCCAATCAGTTTTTAAACAGTCATCACTGACTGGGGGAAACAAAAACAACAATAAAAAGACCATGTTCCTTGTTTTACCAAAGCCCAGATTCCTCCCTCTTCCACTGTCAATCTAAAAACTAACAGATTCCTTGGATCACTAGCACACAGAATTGCTGCCACCGCTCCTCACTCATGCCAGAAATGCATTTAAACTCTAGAGGACCCAGCCAATACCGTCCAATTCCAGTTATCTGCCAATCTCATTAGGCTCCCTCCAGCTCWCACTCCTGGACCCAGCAGATGGCACCTCACAGAACCTCACCCCAACCATCACTACTAAAGCCTTCATGTAGAAAAAACTCACTTAAGCTAAAMAACCCTTGCTCATTCCCTCCCCAAACTTTAAGACCATTCTTTCCCTCTACTTTTTCCAACTCAAACTTTCTCATTCCCTCCACAGGTTCTTTCCCCAGTTTTAACTCTCAGGCTCTCTAGGAGTCAAAGAAGACCTACCAACCTCCTCCCAATATGACCTGCTCCCAAGGCAAACCCAAACATCCTCCCTTTTCTGCCTATTTCCTAATTACAAATGTCTTCCTGCTTAGGCAGTCCAAACCTCGCATTCTTGCTCCCTCTAAGCACTTTGTGATACCAATTCCAGCTAGMATGGGTTAGAGAGCAAATGAGTTTGCCTGCAGTTAGGACAAGGAACTTCAGGCTACAGCTGAACATACATGAATAGCCACATATGTCCAATGCCAGACCTCAAGGAATGCCCACTCCAACACCTGAAATACCTATTCATATTCCTAAACGTGAAAGCACACACTAGTGGGTATTTTTCAAAAGCCCATCAGATGGACAAGCAGATATAATTTTCACAAACAGAATAAAAACCTTGCTATCAGCTTTCTTTGTTCCAACCCAAGGCAGGAGAGGRCTGAAAGCAGTCTATTTAGAGGACATCAGACACTGTCAGATTTTGTTTGGTTGGATTTTTACCTCTTTTTGTTAAMGACAGACAATACATTTTCAATCCCTCTAGTTCTCACATATTCTTGGAAACAGTTGAATGCTTTCAGCTGAAATCATCCGAARATAGCCACAAAGAACAGACTCTCTAATATGAAGAATTTAACAGAACAGACCACAGGCAATCTAAGTAAGAACAACTACATAACTTTCCTATAAGGAAAGAGTTGGAAGGAATGAAGTGCACAACTGAGAAAAAAACAAAACAGAGCTGTAACCTAAACCACAAAGGTAATTACTATCTAGTGCTACARTCCAATGGCACCCACAGAAAGTTCCACTCATTGGTACCTATTCCATGAAAAACATGTTTTAGTAGCAACTATTTCCAAATGTCTATCCACTTATTGACTTACAGTAACTGTGCAGTGGTCTAGGAGGGGGTTAAGGCCTTTCCCTGAAGCAGCATTAACTTTACCACCACCTCTGACAGAAATAAAGCTTTATGAAGAAACCGTAGCCAATACCTCATTCATACTTCCCCTAAGAGCACCAACCTCTTTTAGGGTATTGGTCCTGCAGGGGGAACTTAACTGACAACAGGGTACACAAGATATTAAACAGCTGAACTTCAGTGCAGCCCTTAAGTCACCCTAAAACTATCGAGACACTTGGCAGTACCAGTTGCAGACTTCTACTAAGCTGCTGGATCTGAAGAAATCCATATATTCTTCTGCTACACTCAGCACAGAGCACAAGARAGAACAAGCTATTCACTCCACTGCCATCTTGTTTTTTCAAAAACACCACTAACACAGAGTAAGTGCAATGATTTTGGTACAGTTACTCCAACACGCACACCTACACTTTCAAGATAACAACTGATGACTTCTATAAGCTGAAAMCCCCCCCAAAAAAACCCTAATTTTTTTTTAAAAGGGTGAAAATTGAAACACCAAGACAGAGTTCATCACACCTTATTTTAAAACAGAGCTAGTGTATTTTAACAAGCAAGGTGTTCTACACAAATAATCAGAAAACTCAATCTTTGTCAACTCCTACCAGTTGAATATGGTCTAGTACCAAGTTTTTATCCATTTAAATTCAAAAGCATTAACTCTGTAAGACTAAAATGTCCCAAAAATACATCTGGAGTTTTCAAGAAACAAGACAAAATAGATATTCAGTCTAATTAAAATGTGAGGAAACAAGGATTACATATAAATGTTTACTGGCATATTTCACATGTAAGCATGGATTATAAAAATTATTAACTTTAATAAAAACAAAGGAAAGTTATTTTATGGATTAAAATTAGGCATGTCATCATATGGTGAATAGTTTTTGTTTATTAAATTATTTGGCAACCTATAGCTTAGCTTTGCATCTTATCCAACATGATGTACTTTTCTACTACTACTTTAGTAGCAAAAATATTCTCCAGTAATACAAAGGCAAGTCATCCTTCCTGAAACTATGTGCATCTAAACTTGAAAATACCTAGAGGTGACAATGTCTCCATTATAACTTTTACACCACTTCTTCAAGGATGCATCTTCCTATCTCTGTATACTATGGAGATCACATCCTGGGTGTTATTCATGAGTCAAGAGCAGGAAAAATATAACCCAGTTGAGTGTGTGGGCACAAGTATGCTTTTTGTTTCTTTCTGGTAGGTTGTTGCCTACCCTTTTTTCTTTTTGAAAGTACACTGAAAATAAAAGCTTTTCAGAAGATCTTCTAAACACGTGCTCTGAGAAGATGCAGCTATAAAGATCCAATAGTGTACAGTCAAAAACCCCCAMAAGTCTTCATGATCTTGTCAAATTTGTAGTATTAAATACTTGAAGTTTTAAATCATTTTTTTAGAAACAGGGAGGAAGAAAGGCAAATATAGTACGCACTACCAAAATTTATTTTGGTAAAAAACTTACATTTCTATTTATTTATTTATTTWTAGTATTTATTAYTTYAGCTATATGCTCAGAAGTTCAAAAGAAAAAAAAAAACTGTTATTACTGCTGTTCCACATAGCAGAACTTATAAGTAAAATTCCACAAGAGAAGCAGGATCAATACGGCAGCCTTACTACTAGGGAAGTGTTGCAGTACCAGATCTTCATTAGCATCCTGGGCCACATTAGGAGCAGGGCTGCCGACATGTCAAGGGAGGTGACCCTTCCTCTCCATGCGGCATTGGTGCGACATCTGACRCTACTGGGTCCAGATCTGGACTCCCAGAGCAATGCAGACATATCAGAGTAAGGCCAATGATGATTAACGGGTTGGAGCATGTGACACACAAGCAGAGGTTGAGACTGTTATGGCTGCTCAACCTGGAGAAGAGAAAGCTCGGCAGATGTTACCAGTGTGYACAAATACCTGATGGGGAGGAAAGATGGCAAAGCCACTGGTGCCCACTGAAAGCACAGAAGRTACAACGGGCACAAACTGMAACACAGGAAATTCCATTTAAATGTAAGAAAACATATTCTGCTCTGTCACGGGTTCGACATTGGCACAGGTCACCAAAGAGTTTTGGAGTATCCATTTCAGGAGATGCTTAAAAGCCAACAGKACACTGTCCTGAGCAACCTGGTCCAACTGACCCCGTTGTGGACAGGCAGGCTGGACTACCCAAACTGCAAGTCTCTTACAACCTCAGTGACTCTGGGATTTGCTTYTTGCCACTGCAAAGTAAGCTTAATCCCTCCCCTTTTCTTTTCCTGTTTCTAACACTATTTACTGAAGTGATCTTACAGTCTTAAGAGCAGTGAAAATATTGTGCACAGAGTTAGGTCATACTACTACATCTGACAGCTCTGATTCTAATGAYACTCAGAAGCAACACTTTTTGTAGATATGCACAGTAGAAAAATGCTAGAAGAGAGTAAACAAAGCACACACATTAGCTTGCTTTGAAGTAAATGCCTTTCCAACCACAACTGCTGCTGAAAATCAACAGAAATAACTAAAATTAAAAAAACATCTCCTGAACTTCAAGAAGTAGTATTTTACTAATTCAATGAAAACTAAAGTACCCTGTCATTTCTTTAAATGTAAGAAGTGTGATGCTGTAGATACACAAAAAACATAGTACACAGGTACTGGCTTAAAAGCTGATATTCCTGCAACAATTAGAACACACCTATCCTTTCTAAATACTTACAGTACACTCTTGCATCTCCTGTTCCTTAGTTGCCAGCCTCATCACCAGAATATTTTCTCTTCGGGCAGACTCTTGCTGTTGCTGTTTCAACTTCTCTTCAGATTCTCTCAACCCCGTCACATCATTAGCTAATACAAGTAACAACACACAAAAAGCATGTTTTACAGAAAGTTTTTAAAGGACGGCTAAAAGAATCTAAAAAACAAATTCATGAACAGAAGTCATGAACAGTTATGTTTTTTGCAGTCATGTTTGTAAGTAGCATAAACAAAACCAAAACCAAAATATCATTAAATATTATAAAAACTCAACAACAGGTAGCTTTAAATCCATATTCCTGGTCCTTCTTTACGACTTACTAAATTTTGAAGATGTTTTCATTTTTATATAGGAAATAACTTTTAAATTGTTTGCTTTACCAACTAGCATTACAATTTGCAGACTGGAACTTGGGAAGTTGCAACTGYCCAGGTACGTGTAAGAAAAGCTGAGGCCAGAGTGAGCAAGGAGTAACGTCTGTACTCTGCCAAAAAACAATCTGCAGTCTGCAAAATAGTGCAATGTGGGCAATCCTCAAACTGGTCTTACCACTCCATGAGCAAACAGTAAGACATTCAAAAACACTSTCACAACTAGAATTCTGATCCATAAACAATTATGAAAATTTATATAGGAGGTATGACAGAAAGGAGCACATTTCCAAATTAGTYAAACAAAATCAAATGCAAGCAACTCAATACCAACTGTACACATTCACTCTGTTACTTGTAATGTATAAAATGATGCAAAATTGGAATAATTTACATTTTCTTTTTTTTAAAATTCCTTGAGATTAATCAGATGTAAATATGACCCGAGAACATCACAAATTGCTTCAGGACAATGATCTCTAAATAATTCTTTGCAGATAATTGATTAATACTGATTACTATGGCCCGTATTGTTTCCAAAATCAAGAAGCTGAGAATGTTGAAACATCTTGTTYATCTGTGTTTACACAATTTGAGATATGAATTAGATCAACTGCTTCTACTTGCTSTATTTCACTCTCCAAAACTCAAATATTATGAGACAGTAGTAGAAGGATGTAACAACAGCAAAAGAGAGTACATCTGTTTGGACTGACAGGAAAATACCCTTCAAACACAGTGGTACTTTAATGTACACCTTTAAGACTGAAAGGTGAGTGGAAAACAGAACACATATGTTCTCTAGTTGCYAATATAATTTTTAGAAGTGACTTAGGATTGGCTACTCAGTCACTCCCAAATGTATCAYGTTTTCTCATTTCAGAGCAGGATGTTCTTCCATCTTCCAAAAGACCAAGTTTTAATGACCATGCAAGAATGGCAATCAAATCTGCCTAATCAGATCAGGTATTACTCGGGGACTCATTTTAGACATTTACCTCTAAACACTATTCCCCCTCCCAGTCTTACAATCCTGTAAAACTACTAAAAGCACAGACATTCCTGGAGTATTTCAGTAGATAAAACTTCCTTTCCARTGGTAAAGTTCTGAAAATATTTATGGAGTTATGCTTTGAAGCTTTTCTYTGCCCAGCAAAAATATTTTTTAGATGCTGTGATGAATTGGCAACAGAAAATAAATTGATAAGAAAATGGGAGAGGATTAAAACCCAGAGAAGAAAAAGYAGGGGCCTTTTTCCTGACAAATAACTGACATAATATATTATTGTCTCTTATTTCTAGCACTTTCAGAAAGCACAGATACTACTTGACTACTCTGCTTTATACATTCAGGTAACTCACACCATTCTGAAACTTGGCTAACTTACAATTAAGGTCTGTGTACTTGCCCTCCAGAGCTTGCACGTATGCTTCGTACTGTTTCCATCTGTTGCAGAAAAGAAGACAAAAAAAAGAATTTTCTGAAGCTGTTTATTAAATCAAAGCATCTCATTCCTAAGTTTTCAGAGTACACATTAATACCATAATCAGATAATGTCAAGATGGAATCACACAATTACACAAAAGACTACTCTAGTTTTAAAAAATGGGCTTTTCATCGTGGAAATAGTTAAATCTGCTTTGCATCTCAGAGGAATAAAACAGTAGCTATGCATTACAACACTTGAAACTGACATCTTAATAATTAATAATTTAGATAAACATTGGGATCAAACTAATTACTTTGTTATCTTTGTGAAGTACCCTATATACACCTTACTCCCACAGCAGAACAAAATTCGGTAACAGAAAGGGTGATACAAATACAGTATTAAGTCTGTTATCAGGTGGACAAGCAATAGTGTACTGTAACATTAGAAATGGCATTCTAGGTTAAGTTGCTGTACCAGCTCATTCAAGTCAAGGCAATTCTCTGATTATATTCATCATCCAGAAGCCAAAAAGTTTAATAACTCTTTGAAAGCATGTTATTTAGGCAGTTTATTCGCAGTCAGGAACATCACTCTTAAAGACAGCACTGCATTTGATGCAAACCATCAAATCACTAGCACTTAGAGTCTGCAGTAAAATTTCGCATGAAATGATTCATGAAAGCAGTTCACAGGGTGGCGTTTTGGGATTTTTTAGCAGTATTCTGCACCTAACTATGTTTGTTCCTCATGATGGTACAACAACAATCTAATAGCTTACCAGTACAGGAGAAGGCATCTGCTYCCTCCTCCCAATTACCTTTTCTCCCTGACATATACTTCATGCCAGACTTACCATAACTGCTTTACTTTACTCTCTGATACCACTACCTCAATTGAAACTATAAAATCTAACTCTAGGTAATTTTGACCATTTAATGAATTCAAACAGCTCATTAAAGGGTCTAAAAAAAGCATCAGAGATCTGTAACAGCAAGCAAGATCACATCATTGGGAGAAGGAAAAAGAAGCATGAGGTCTCTTCCTTCAACCAACAACAAAACTACATGTCTTCAGCTGAACATGAAAACTGCATGAATCAACTCTCCAGCTCTGTAAAACAGARTAGCATTCCTACTTAACCCTTAAAGTAATCTCTCTACTCTAAGTAGTTTCACCATTTGACCATTAAAAATTCTATATTAGTTCAGGAGATTTCAATCACCCAAAAGTAAAACTGGAATGGTCCACTAAACAGCAAACCTAGAAAGAAATAACCTAATTTTACATTCAAAAATTACTTGTAGTAAAACAGTCGGTCTTCAAATATACAGGACTACYTAAGTTACACCTCACAGCCCTAACTCAGTAACTCTATCAACATCAAGACATGCCCACACTTCCRTAACAGGAGCAATATACAAAGCAAGTGAAATGAGGACCTGAAACACAATTTAAGCAGACATGACAGACCACTACCTGAAAAAAAGGTAAAGAATGCCCCTAATAACCACCCACAAAAAAATCAGGTAGCCTATGGTCACCAAGAATGTTGTAGATAATACCTGTAAGTAACCTCTCAACAACTGCTAGTATTCAGGTAACAACCAAACTCCTGGAAAAGAAAACCTAGATGGCACTAAACCATGGTAATGCCTACCAACTCTTCTAGAAAACCTAACTATTCAGATGTGACATTTTGTCAAAATCCTGGTGAAGACTCTTGCAGCTCAACCAATTTGTATTTGGTCTGGCTGAGATGGAGTTAATTTTCACCAGAGCAACCCTCAAAGTGATGAGTTTTGCACTGATATTTCAGCCACTGCTGGAAAGTACTCATAYATCATGAAGGCTTGTTCTCCAATATTCCCCCTCACCAGTAGGCTAGGAATGGGCACAATTTTGGGAGAGAACACAGCCAGACCTGTAACCTCCTTGCCCAGATTCCCTTTCCAGTACACCTATAAGGCAGCTCATCAATGAATCTGAGAGGGGAGAAAAAAAAAAAAAGACTAAAAGCCAGCTTTTCTTCTCCCATTAACTTGGTTTCCACTCAATATGGGCTTCTTGAGCTGTTTGGTAGTTTATGTCAGCAATCTAATGGTTCAAAATCAAAGAAAAGCTTCACTGAAGTGCTGCTTAGGCACTCAAGAACAGCTGTGCACAGAATTGGGAGGACACTCCTGAAACTGTTTTACATTCAAGGGACTGCTTGCAGTCACACAAGGACTGGAAGGTAASTGAGCATTATGTTGGTTACTTAATTCCCTACATTCTCTAGAAATATTAAGTAGACTTTACAGAGGTAACTCCTTTTTCTTGGAGCACTCATTTCTTATGCTGAGCTTTGGTTAAACAGTAAATGGTTAAGTAGTTAGGGGATAGTTAGTAGTTACACGTACACAGCACTGCCCCCAGAACATTCCAAAAATGAYTGACTCCAAGTCCCTGTTGACTCAAGTTCAGAAAAAGCACTATATTTCCTCAGACCTGCTTGTGTAAATGAGAGTGCTTCAGTGTTTTAACAGCTAATGACTTGGCTAAACTATCATGGCACTACTCATCAGATTTTTAGCTATGGTGCACAGAGCATTTTTTACCATGTTCCTGGCTCTTGTTTCTCTCAGAAGCTCCTACAGCCAAGCTAAGTAACTATTGCATTAAAGAGGCAGAAGATTAAGATGAGTCCACAGCAACAAGTCATGAGACAAGCAGAAATTCAAGGTCAGATCTAAAGGCTCTCTGTTGATCCTGCTCCTGTTTAGTCAACAAAAGTTAAAATTATGTACTAAATTACGTATTTCATGGAAAAAGCCAGTGAAATTGGGAACTGTGGCACAGAAACTCCACAAACAAAAAAAGAGAATATTTTTCTGACTATAGTAAAGATTCTACATACATATTTTACCACTGCAGTTGCACAACTATAACAATTTATTACCTAAAAGACCAATAGGTGATGACACATCTTAAAAAGCATTTGCCTCACMAAAGCATAGACCAAAAAATACATTCCAAAACTTAAGACAATCTAGCAGTCAACACACTCTTTTCTTTGTCAATGTAGTAGAAATGACGCTGATTAAAATATGTGTAATAATATACTATTYGTCTACAAATGAAGCCAGCAGTTAAATGTAATAATTGCTAGTTTTATGATTACAGATGAACTTAC
Source organism: Malurus melanocephalus (assembly GCF_030028575.1). Lineage (NCBI taxonomy): Eukaryota > Metazoa > Chordata > Aves > Passeriformes > Maluridae > Malurus > Malurus melanocephalus. The sequence continues at coordinate 2,939,541 of NW_026623270.1, read as the reverse complement.
TATAAATCCATAATTTGCCCCCCCAAACTAAAAAATCCCAGAGTCTGAGAGACTGATCAATACAAAAACTAACAAAATGGACATTAATAAAATGGAATTTAAATTTCTGGGTATATTGAACAGTTATTCTCCTTAATCTATCAAGTGGCCTTTTTGAGATCATGTGAAGTTCTTCTACACTCTAAGAAGATGATTCAATAGCAACATAGCTGTCATTAGCGAATTCCCTCTTCCCTCCTTGGTAACATAAAGCTGATATACTTTACCTTCTTGGGTATATTCCATCACATTCTCTCTTGAATATATGCTGAAAATTCACCTCTTCTATGGTAGCAACCAATCATTKCAAGTTACAGAAACTGATTACAACTGGAAGCCTTTTTCTGTGTTCACATTATCAGTCAGAAAGCAAGTGGCACATAGTCTATGCCTTGTACTTCCACRTGAGTTTTATCACTGAAAGTAAGGKCACAGCTTTACAGACTCAGGAGCTACTATTGCCAGAGAATCCCGAGTACAGAAATTTCTATAAAAAGGATCACAAGGACAAAAACACTTTTCAAAGAAGCATTCCTTCTTACTGTTTAAATACATTCTTTTTTACTACCCAAAGGACTRGATACTCAGAGGAACACAGAAACCAGTTTAAAACATATGGAGTCAGATTGCRTTTACTCCCTGGAAAAAACTGTCACCCCAAAAGTAGCTGACAGGATGGTTTACCCAGRAGAGTAGATGATCATCATGTACAGTAAGTGTCGCATATGTATCCCCACGTTTCAGCACAATTTAGTCTTGGTTCTATGACACAGCTTCGCTTCTACAAAAAATCTACCTTGAGATCCTAATAACATTAATAACTTAGTGTGRAAAAACCCAAGAACCAATGTTTACTAAAATGCACAGACTACTCCAGTAAACAAACAKATGACCCACAAATACTTAGTTTAGAGGGCTCCTTGATACAGATCAGGAAATTTAGGCATACAGAGACAAATGGCTTCGGACAGTTCTTTAAGAAGGTGGTCTGTGCAAAAGATTCCCTATCACTGTTTCCATGGTGACAAGATTTAAGAAGGTAGAAAAAATGGCCAGGCTCTTCCTTATGAAAATTCTAGGTGATGAAAACTTCATTTTAACAATTTTCTGTTAATATCTGAACATGCTGAGAAGGCATGGACTGAGAAAGTACTGGAGGAGTAGACATTTTTCTGATGTTTAAAACAACTTGCTATCTAGCAAGGAATGTAAGCAGTCATATCTTCTATGGCTACAAGTGAAGAAAAAAAAAAAAACCTCACTAATGTTTTACAAAATACTATTAAGGATTTTGCCTCTTGGGAAGAAGTGTTCCCTCCCACACTACAAATAAAAATATTTGGGACAACAAGAGAACTTTACAGAAGAGATGTATCATGAAACAGATAAAACAGTTCTTCAGAACAAGGATTCTAAAAGACAATGGAAGAGTAAATTCATACATCTTCCATTAAAAGTTCACTAAAATGCTGAGATGGAAAAAACTACTTTTTACATTACCTTAGAATAAGCTCATCTCTAGGTAAAACCTTAAAATCTGCTTCACTAAGGCGAACCTATGAAGCAAAAAGAAAAGCATAATTTATMAAGCTGTCATGATTACCTGCAAGGGTGAAGTCACAAGTAATTTTACACATACCTTCTTTGGGAGAGGTTCTTCATTCGTCATTGTGAACTCTAAAGGGAGAGAAAAAAGTTTTATTTAGTGTAGTTTCTAGGGTACATGGAACACTGAACAAGACAGAAGCTTGTACTGCACCACTGAAACACCGGCTCCATACAACACAGCATCAGAGTACAAATCAACACTATTACAAGTTTCCTCATGTAATCTAGATTAAATCAGATGAATTTTTTCTAAAAGTTAATTAAAACTTTCTGTTTATGTCTAAAAAACCAATCAGTAATCAATTCTTCCTATTTAACTAATCAAACCCACCGAACTTCGTATCAAACTGACATTTAGTATGTGTCTACATCTACGTAACACTGTATATTACAAGGAAGAGGATAATCAGGATCTGATGAAAGCAATTTATATTCCTCCTCCTCTTTGGAATAAAAGAATCGTTTGTGAACATTACAACATGTCCTTGCAAGCACTTATTCTCTTAAGATTCTAATTCTAATAAACAGGAAGTATTGCTATTTTAAAATACGTGTGAATATTTYCAGGAAAAGTAAGATGCAAAATAAATGGCTTAGGCAGACCATCAAACTGAATTCCTCTTGCACATACAGAGCGCAACAGGACTGCATTTCACTAGGTTAAATATTCACACTGCCCTGACTTACAGGACATACTTCCTTATCTCAAAAGTATAATAAGTATTTTCTACAACTATAATTATGTAAAAATAGAGTTCATGAATCTTACAGCCATTCAAGTAACAATAAATACGGMGTTTACTATGAGCATGCATCTTTGCAATATGCTTTCCAACGGAAAAGTTACATAGAATATTAAAAGTAAGCTTGTAAAGCTGCTACATGCACGATACCAGGCAAAGGACGTGTCAASTCCTTGGTTGTGAACACTTAGCCTCAAAGAAAGAATGATCTTAAATAGTATTTTATTTTCTCACTGATTTTTACACATTACCTCAGTATTGTCACACTGACACTCAATGAACTAATTTAACTTTTCTAAACCCTMAAATTGTTGGTCAGTAAGACAAGCAAATACATTCCAATGAAGTAGAGCCTTTTSAACCTACGGTAACTGACAACAACACAGCACCCTGCCAAACAAGGTCCTGGTTAACGACAAACAACCAACAGTCATACTGCCTTCCCATAATAAACACCGACATTAGAACCCACARAAAGAAAACATTCAGTTGAAGCATCTCACTAATGAATGGCAGCTTCCTGTTGCTAGGCTTAGTAACACGCAGGCACGTAAGTGCTTCCACAAACTAAGAAGTCCCCTCCACTCTCACCCCCCTTCCCTCCCACTCACAAGAAGTTACTCAAGCATTTTGCTTAAACTTCTGCATTCAGCTCCTTATTTGAGACTGTTTTAGCAAAACCATACCTTAAATACAGAACACAAGCATAAGAGGCTATGCTTGTAGCCTCTGATACAAATTGCCAGTGCCCAACTCAGTCACACAGAGTAACTCGAGATTACAGAGAAAAAGCTTGAGACCCCTGTATTTAGGTTGCTACCTTTTCCACCATAATTTTCCTAAAGATTTTTAGGATTTTTTACTTTTTTGAAGTTTGGAAGTAGTCTTGAAGATCTCAGTGTTAAGTTTCTAACAGAAAGAAACAAGCTTTTTAYATGTTCCACAAAACTACAGCTAACACTGATAATATGGTACACACATTATGCCAAGCCATTATGTGTCTGTTGCTGAAAAATGTACCAGAAGCACACAAACACCAAAAAAGGTGAATTTCCCCCAAACACCTGCCTTATGAACTCCTGCTGCAGCRTACAGCAATTTTAAACACGACTGCTGTCACAATGATGACTGCAAGAAACCAAAGGTTGATGCACAGTCAAAGGTACTCAACCTTGCATCTCCAGACTTCACACAAAATTGCAGCACCAGACTATGCTAGTCTAGCCCCCTACACCCAGCACATCACCATTTACAAAGCTGTCTCTTGCTTTCAAACGAGCACAAAAGTGAACACTGAAGTTATGGGCTATTGCATTACAGAAGTTCCTGTCTTACTGCCACCCATTATTACTTGCCCTGACAGAAGCACAAATTAAAAAATAAAAACACTAGCTAGAAATACTCTATAGGCTATACCAAAAAAGTCAGAATGTCTACAGATGAACAGTTAGTGGTCTTTTCATACCTCATTACTGCCCTGCAAGAGTTTTTTTTTGAGAACCTGGAGTAACTAAGCAAAAGCTTAAACGTTTATTACTGCTGTGTACTGCTATCCCTGTATTCTGTTTCTCAGAAACATTACGAGCACCAGGCTGGCTACAGCAACCATCATGCTGATTTGCCTTAGTTTTCTGYTAATGGCCAGGTGAATTTGTGTCCTACAGACAGCAGCACTGCAACTGAAATGTTCATTCGTTTAATTTAATACAGTAACTTCTCAAGCACACTGCAGTTCTCCTCTAAAAGAGATGATCTCTCTCCCACCCATATCAGAAATCTCYTGCAAGAGCATGATGAATTGTTACTTTCTACAACAAAAAGAATYAACGTAAACAACATTCCTGCATAACTGACTGGAATTAACACGATTATATTTTGTGATTTATATTATGAACMGCTTAACTGTACTATCCTAACTAAGCACTTTTACGATTTTGCAGAAACACTGGCTGCCACACACCACTCCTTCTGCATAATCTGCTCCTGGAAGCAACATAAAACCGTATTACATACTTAAAATAACACTCTCACAGGCACTAAAAGAATTTTTAGGAAATCCCAATGTTTTAGACTTCTAYTGCAGTTTCAGTTAAAAGAGATGTGAAATGAGGAAAGTGCATTTTAATTCCAGTAACTCTCGTAGAAACCCACATACATTTTCCCATAACATAATAAATGCAAGATTTAAAGATTTTAAAAACCATCAGTGAACAAAAGTAATTGAACAATATCAGGTATGAGGCTTTACTCGTTATACCTGAACTGAGAGTTATTTTAATGATATGAAAAAAGAGTTCCACGGGGAAAGCCCCAGCAGGGGCTCCCAGCTCCCAAATCATGTGCATGTATGTGGGCATACATAYACAAATATCGTTCCCAGAATCACAGARTCGTTAGGATTGGAAGGGACCTCTGAAGTTTACATAGCCAAGGCAGGATCACCTARAGCAGGTGACACCGGAACGTGTCCAGGTGGGTCCTGAATGTCTCCAGACAGGGAAACTCCATGACTTCCCCTGGGCAGCCTGTTCCAGTGCTCCACCAACCTCAACGGAAAGAAGTTCTTCCTCATGCTGAGGTGAAACTTCTTGTGTTTTAGCTTATGGACATTGCCCCTCATCCTGTCGCAGGGCATCACGGAAAAGAGTCTAGCGCCATTCACTTGGCACTCTCCTCTAAGGTATTTGTAGRTATAGATGAGATTCCTTCTCAGTCTTCTCTTTTCTARAGTAAACAGRCCCAGCTCCCGCAGTCTCTCTCCTCACAACAGAAATGTTTCGGACCACAAATCATCTTTATGGTCCTCCCCTGGACCTCCTCCAGTAGCTCGTTTTGATGTTTAAAAAGAAAAGCTCCACAGTAGCACTGTAACTGGTGAGTCCTCACACTCGCCTCAGCAGCCGCAGGGGTCCCGCGGGGCGCAGCCGCAGGTGTTTGACAGACCCAGCTGCAGCGGCCGCCCCCCCGGCCCCAGCAGCGCCCGCCCCGCCGCCCTCGCTGCTCTCCAACAAGGSAAGCGACAAACGCGGCTCCGGCGGCCGGGGGCGCGGCAGCTGCCCAAGGCAGGTGGAGGAGGAGGAGGCTCCCGGCCGCACAGCCAGGCCCGGCTTCAGGGCCTCGCACAAAATGGCTCTAAGTGCTTCCGCTCTTCCCCCCCGCGCCCGAGGTGAGGGATGGAGGCTCGACCGGGGTTCTGCGCCCAAGGACCGGGGGAGAGCCCGGTCCGTCCGTCCCGCCGGGGCGGAGCTGTCGCACGGCCACTCACCTCCCGCCCGCGGCACGGAGGCCCCGCGCCCCTCGCACGCCGCTCGTCTGGGCCGCGCTCCTCCTCACATCGAGCGGGGCCGAAACGCCGCCACCTCCGCGCCTGCCACCAGCAGCTCCGCAGACGCCRCCGCCACCAGCTCCGCGGCCGGGACCGCCGCGCCCCCCCCGCCCGAGTTCCCCCGCGCGCCGCTCCCGCCCGCTCTTTATTTGCGGGTTCTCTGCGCTACAAAATGGCGCCCAGGGAGGAAATGAGCGCCCGCCCCGCCCCGCGGCCGGCGGCTGCGCGCGYACCCAGCGCGGGGCGGCGGCGGGAGGCTCCGCAGCGGTGCCCGGTCRCGGCGCGGGTACCTCGGCCTGGGCCTGTGGGGCGGCCGCCGCGGGGAATCGCCGTTCGCCCCGCCGGGAAGCGGCGGCTTCCGCGGGTTCTTAGCCTGTTTAAAGCACGTCGGCCGAAGCGACGCGCAGCGCTCTTATCCGTGGGCTGCCGCGCGGCCTCCTGCCGGCGGGGGGCGCCGCTGTCCGGCGGGATGGGGCGAGCGGCGCGCCTCTCCCGCCAAACCGGCTGAGGGGAGCCGGAGCCCGGCGCCTCCTGGGAACGGCGTTTGGCGCCTTCCCGGAAGATTGGCGGAGATGATGGGATATCTGGGCAGGAAAACTGCGCGCAGCAGTGAATAATGTGCAAGATGGTGTCGGGCTTGCTGGCGTGACTGCCGGGGCTGCCTGCCCGGCCGCGGCACCTCGGCGGCGTCGCTGCGAACAGTCGCTGGAATGAAAGATAAAGGGCATAAGTTCCAGCTGCTTCCAAAGAAATTAAACATCAGTTTCCGCRTTTGGGAATAAAAATAATAAAAGCACACTGCTTCGTTGCAGTCTGGCACTGGGTTGTTTTTTAAAATCAAGTTTATCCCTCTTACTATCTTATGTTTTCTTAAGCTATGATATTGGGTAAATACTTTATTGCCTTTTGCCGGTAAAGTCGTAAACCTTCTGCAGGCTAAATTAGTCTATCACGTGAGTTGCATTGAGTTTGAAATTTATTGTCACTTAGTATCTCAGTGCTGAAGATGCTCCAGAAATCGCTCCTGACTCCTTGTGGTAGCAGAAAAAAYACAATCACTACAGAATAGAATTCAGTGCACATGGCCCCACATCCACATGTATGTTTATGGATCTGTGAATACACAGGTTTTTCAGTGAGAACTTGAAATGTTTAAAAACCATACTACAAGTGATTTGACATGGCTACCCAAGGTAGAGTGATAAGGYGACCACAAAGAGAAGGGACCTGAATAAATTCCTTTGAAGTCTTACCTCATTTTGAAGTGAAAAGAGATACACTGTGATTACTGTACCCTGTTTCCTGCTCCTGTTTTTCTTGCAGATATTTGTTTTAAGCATTGAAGACACCAATTAACAGATGACACCATCACAAGGATATGGCAGCATGAGAGATGCATTGACGTATTAGAAGTGGGCCTTAATAAGCACATTAATGAAGCAAATTGATTTGATTTCCTCGTGTGCAAATGTAAAYGTTGCAATACTAAAAATGCATATAAGCCAAGCAGGAGAAGAAATTGAAGCTTCTACATAAAATAGATGCAGATGTACACTCAGGGCTGTTTCTATTTCGTGTATACCATACCTAACATTTTCTGTGTATCAGTGGTGATTTAAACTCAAGATCCCCCAGTATTTTGTCTAGAGTTTGGCTACTTTTTGTTATTTTCAGAAACTGAACCTCCTTTTTGACTTCTTAGCATAGTACAGATAAATGTCTAGCTCAGATACACTCCAAGGTGTGGGATGATAAACCTTCCACCATTGTCTTCATGAGYATGTAGAAAGCATTCCTGCATTTTTTACCCCTTGTCAGCATTTAATTATTTTAAATTTATCTTTACAAGTGTAGATTAYATTTGTGGGAAATATGCTAGCTGAGCAAGAGGCAGGCAGCCAGGRACATCTACAGATAAGTGGAATCAGCCTGCTTAGCTTAATATTCTGGGCTGCCTTCCTTCTGTAGTTCCAAATTAGTATGTGTACTAYCAGGCTGCATTTGGAATTTTTGTTTAGGGAAATAAGGGCAACAATTTGGTAACCAGTCCTCTGATACCTTCGGGAAGAGTATATTTAACTGAAATACTCTTTTGTTCCGTTTGCACATCACATTACACAGTAAGAACCAGCCTGGGAGTTTTTAGTGCTGCTGGAACAAATGTGTTGACATCCATCTTAGGCTGTGTTTATAGTGTGGTAACTGGAGTAAATTAGCTTTTCAGGTAATAGGTGGTATCAGAACCCCCAGCAGCAGCATTGGTCCTTGGGTGACATGACATGTCATGATCTGTCCAAGCACCAACACAAAAGCCAAATTCATGTATTCATTCACAGATAATGATAAGGTGGAACAGGAACCAGATTTTGAATGCGTGGGCAGGACAGCTCACCAGGTTTTAGGTTCCTCCAGTGATGGTGTGTTACTCATTAACTTAATTGTCCATTAACTGGATAGCTCCTCCTTGGTTTTGCGTGTGCAGTTCTGGGTTTTATTCCACCCCTTGGTTTCATACGGAAGCCTCTGGACCAACACAAACACCATGATGTTTCCTGGTGCAGAGGGACGCTGTTTGTCCCTGGGGGAGGCAGGCTCTGATGGAAAACACTTTCTAGTGTAACACTTGCTAAAAAAAATAGTCTGCAGGTTAGGAAAGTGAAGAATTAGGGGCAAAATGAGATAAAGCATTTTTCAAAAGTAAAAGATAAAATATTTGGAGTACAATACATACATTTCTCAGAATTTTAAAGGACCTTGAAATATCAGGAACTAAAGAAAGSCCAATTGGCTCTGGCAAAGGCTGTCCTTGACTTGCAGGGACAGGAGATGGAGCAAGACAAAACAGTGGTACATCTGGAGCAGAGAATGAGCTATTGGGTGTACTGGAAAAGGCTGCTATAGCCTACAGGTGTGGGGAAAAGATAAAATCTATGGATTRCTGCACTGAGAAGAAAGTAATACAGAGAGGTCCTTCAGGTAACTACTAGGTAAAGATCTGGGCAGCAGATAGCCCAACTTTGAAGTCAGTGAACTCTCCCTCTATTAGAGAACCTTCCTGAATACTAGGCTGCAGGCTTAATGCTTTCTTTATATCCTCTGATAACATGCTTTTATAGGTCTTAGTAGAATTATTACGTATTTTTCTTCCATCTTTACAGGAAGAAGTAACTAAACTTCTTCAGAAAGCTCTTACAAAGATTATCTTTTAATGGCCAATATTTTTATCAATTTATATGTATGTATCTGTATCTATATCTATCTATGTATCTATATATCTATATCAAYCCCTGGAAAGCATAAAATCAGCAGTATGATAACATACAACAACACACCCAATATGACTTTCAAGTCTTGTCTTGGAGATGGCAGCACTTGTAATGCTCCCACACACCCCTATATATTGGGGTGTACCTCAGAGTGGTCAGGGGATTTTTTTCCTGTTAAGGGCTGACCACACCAGTGAGTGAATTCCAGAGCCTGTCCTGAAGACATCCCCTGACTAATAATCCATTCAGATACAATTACAACCAAATGGACTCAAGTTAAATTTGGTTTGGGGATGCKTGATAAATACTGYAAATACTYGCATTTATKGTACAGGTGTACAYAGAGTTGCTAAATATATACTCCCARGTGTTTACTATACTTTTTTCTAAACTGTAGAAAGGCTGAGATAGTTTTAATAGTGCAAATGATTTCCTCTCTGAGGGGAAGACTATGTTTTTTGATTAAACACTGATTAGATTATGAACTTTCCCTTACAAAGATAGATTCAAGGAAAACAGATTGCYCTTAACACAGCCAAGGACATTCTATTGCCTTGATTTCCAAGGACCCTGTCAGTCAGGTTGGAGACTAAGGAATTTTTAGAAAATACAGCTCTCATCCTCACCGGGAAAACAGTGTGTCCTTTGAAGCATGCCCTTTGTACTGAAGCTACCCAGAGACAACTGAATGCCAGTTCACTGCTAAAAAAAAACATGGAAAAAGAATGAATTGTCTTTCTAGACATGAAAAAGGGCCTTAAGGTACTAAAGATGTCCAGGAAGCCTGAATACCCTAAGCAGATATTAGTATAATATTTGTGTAGGAGACTTTATAGACTGGAGAATTTGCTATTACAGGAAAGTTGTGAAATCTATTTTTTAAAAAATTGTAGAATTATATCAAGGCTTATGAATTTAAAGTAATTGTCCTTTGTTTGGCTTTTTTTTTCCTTTAAAATGTGAAGCTTAGTTTGTATTAAATTGACCTACGTAAGAAACCTGTTTTTGTAAATATTCATTAACCAAGTGTCAGTTTTATTAAAAAAAAAGCAAGGGTTTCACATTTTGGTAACAATAGTGATCTTTGTAAAGGTCAGATTTAGAAAAAAGTTGTTTAGCAGAAAAGTAAATCAGTGAACACTGAAATTATCTAACTCTTAACTTATTTCTAATAAAACTGAGCCACCATAACCAAATGAAAATGCCAAAAGCTTTGCACTGTGAGTATTTCATGGAAGGCACATATCCATTTCATTGTGTTCATAGCAAAATAGCAAACAAACTTTGTGCAACAGCTGGCATGTAAGCTTTCTGTTCTGAATTGATGACTTATTTCCCAGAGCTTAGATTTCCAAGAAATGGCCAAATGTACCAGCATAGGGCAGTAGTTTGCTATTGARTATTGTGCTGCTCATTAACTACATTACATTTAAAAGCACAGCTGCCTAGTATCATTCAGTAGGGTTTTTTACTGCATTTAAAAAATTTAACTTTGATATGTACCATGCATATTTCATAATTATTTGCCTTTGTGCAATTGCTATGCTGTTTCGTTACTTACCCCTTTTATCCATTTGGATCTCAATCCTGGACACTATCCAAACAGAGTTAAATAGAGTACTGCAAACCTACTGCATACCAAGATAAAATTCATGTCTGTTGTTTCAGGGTGCTCCAGCATCACAGCCTGGTTCATCACTAACGCTGAGCTGCAAAACATTTGTGCTGATTGGGGCTGAGAGCAAAGGTGCAGCAGGTCAGCCCACTGSGGTGAGTTGGTGTGAAGTCCCTGAGGCTGCTTCATATTTGAACTGCTTCTGTCTGTTAGTGAAGTGTGGGGAGGGAAGAGGCTGAAGCCTTGCTTTATGTTCAAGTCAATATTTGTGGTGATATTTGTAAAGTTTTAACTACAACAGAATCCTGTYTATAATGCTTACTTCAGGTGTACCGTTGGTTGTGGACTTTGAACACCTGCTGACATTTAACCTGAACTCATCCCACATTATTGACTTTGTATTTKCATCAATGACTGTAAGTGGTACTCAGTGTCAAATGTTACATTACGAATGACATATTGGTGATATCTGGTAGTTGATAAACTAGGTTATTTGGGGCTGCCCTCATATGTCTGTTACTCACTCTCTACTGAATTTTAAAAAGGTGTAAAGACAACATTCAGTCATACTGGGTTGCTCAGGAACCATACAATGTTTTTCTAAAACAATCACTGTATTGCTTAAAATGCTAAATTCCTGAGTTTCACTAGTATGTTAGTTCTACTAGTAGCTTACTGATAGCCTTTTGAAAAGACACAAAACATGTTTTTTCTCCTCCAGATGTAATGTCAGGTTTTTGTCAGTGTTATCAGCTGCTCTGAGTGTACAGCATCATTAAAGAAAAGCACTGCATGCATGTTGTCATTTAATGTACATCTCTCCTTAGGAGACTGTTGGTCTACCTAAGCATTTGGCTGCCTGCAGGATTTTCCAGAGATTTCTTTTCCTGGAGATATCTGAGGGGCTTCTTCTCTTGCCGAAAGCTGGAAACCCCAAAGTAACTGAAGAAATCTTACGACACATTTTCTGCTTTGGCCTTATCCTTCACAAAGACCAAAATATCTAAAAGGAGGAATATATTTTGAGTTTATTCTGAGCAGCATGGTTTAACAGAGTTATTGGTGAAATCCAGGCCAACACTATTGTTCTCCATAGCTGAAGTTGTTTTTTTTCCTACCTAGCAATGCGTAGCTTTTTACATTGTAGAGCAAGAACAGTGGCTTATAGGAATCAGAAGAATCCCACTCAGGTATTGTAATGTTCCTGTTGCTCATTGTGCCCACACAGAAGGTTTAGATGCATTTTGCAGATGCTGATTTAATACTGCCATGTTCAGATTAGCCAAGATACAGGATGTGACCACAGGCATCCTGGTGCATTCACTGTAAATGTAACCTCATTTGTGTTTGTCAGTGTTATCGCACACTGTGTACTTTTCTAGGACATCATTTGTGCTTCTGTTCTCCCTGCAGAATCCTATAGAATTTCACTACCTGGATAAAAAAAGGTCTCCCAACTTTGTAGCTAAAGTAGGAGCAACAGCTCATTTTATAACCATCTTCTTGGCCTTCAGATTCAAATTCAATGCAGTTCTTTGGCTGGCATGTCCCTTAGGCCAGGTATCTGCGAGTGAGAAAGGAAGGAGTAAGGACTGAAGATCAATGCTGTGAGAGAGACAAGTTATTTCAGCCCATCTAATTTTTTTTCTTTAATTGTTGTTGCTTTGACTTACTTTCTTGGTTGCTCTCTTTACTCTGCCCTATCTTCTTCTAGATATCTTAATATTTTTGCTCCCCACCTCCCATCTCTAGGCTTCCCACCTAAAATTCCCTCAGAGAAACATTCCTGTCCGCCCGCCCTGGTTGCGGCCACTGCTTCAGCTGCCTCCTCTCCTTCCCGCTCTCTGGCTGCCAGGAGCTCCTGCGGCCAGCGCCGCGTCCTATCCAGCTTTTCCGTGTGCAGCTGCCCATGGTCGCAGCCTGGGAGCAGCCCCTGGATTGCCTCTTCGGTTAGGTCAGACAGGAACAGCTTTTGCGCCAGTGCTGGAGCACTGCGTGTGCTAAAATATGTATTAGTATCATATATATGTATATATTTTATGCTTCTACTGAAATTAAGAACAATAAAAAAATAGGCCGAGTTGGGTGTTGGTAATCTCTGTGCATCAGTTGCTGAGCAGATCCAAGGCTCAGCAGATAGGCAGTTTTGTATAGTTTAATTCAAATTATTATTCTTTCTCCCTTATTATCCTCCTATTATTATATTATTATATACTATATATTAATATATCTCCTATTATTCTTTTCTCTGCTCACGCAGATTCCATGAAATACCGTCATGAAATAAACGAACTGTCTTTAAAGCCACAATATGACAAGAGAGCACTTCTTAAAGCCACAATATGACAAGAGAGCACTTGACCCACACGCTTTATTTGGTAAATAAGCAGACGGAGCTGGCAGCCGGCGCTGCGAAGGCACCGGGTGCGTGAGCTGGGGGCACAGGCAAGTGACGGACCCCGGCAGCCCGGGCCCGGCCGGCGGAGCCGCTCCTCTCTCCGCCCCCGCCTGGGAAGGGGCTGGGAGGGAGCCGGCCAAGGCCACCCTCGCCCTATCGCCTCAGGGGGCGGCCCGGCCACGCCACCGCCCGCCCGGCCCCCGCGCTATCCTCAGGTGCCCGACTACGAATCCCCTGCTCGGGCTCCGTCCTCCCGCCCCGCCCGGCGGCGAGCGAGGGGCGGGACCGGCGCCGACTCCGCTTTCGCTCCGGCCGCGGCTGCCGCTCCTGCTCGGGATACCGCCGCAGCTCCGCTTCCCCGTCACCGCTCCGCTCCGCCGCCGCTCCGCTCAGCACCGCTGCTGCCGCCATGAGCGCGGACCCCGTCGTCTTCGTGTCCGCCGCCAGGACCGCCGTGGGTGAGAGGCAGCGGCGGGTGGCGGATGCTCCCGCCGGGGCCGGGCGGGTATCCGGGTGCTGAGCGCSTTCCTTCTGTGTCCCCCTTCCCAGGGTCCTTCAACGGCGGGCTGTCGTCGCTCCCCGCGCACGAGCTGGGCGCCGCCGCCATCCGGGAAGTGCTGCGCCGGGCCGGGCTGGCCCCCGAGGAGGTGTCGGAGGTGATCCTGGGGCAGGTCCTCACCGCAGGTACGGCACCGCTCCGCCCGCGCCGGGATCTCCCTCTCCACGGCCGCATCTCGCCGCGGTTCTCCCACTGAAACAGCTCAGGTTTCATCTTCCAGGACGTTATCCCTTGCCATTGGGAACACGGTTCCTTAACAAAGGACTTGCCCGACATCGTGGCTGCTTCTCCCATCTCCCAACGCTGTGGGTTACCGAAAGGATGTGTTTTTGGAAAGGATGTTGTGGGGGATAGTTCGGGTTGTTTTTTTTTTTTAATCCCTGAAGTAGCCAATAGTGTATGTGTGAATGTCAGTTTATGTTTTTTTTGTTAGAGCATCCTTCTTCTCACATTGGTCATATCGGCTCCTAAATTTAACATCTGAAGTAATGATAACTCAGAGATTTTATGAGCTAGTCCTGCATTTATGTTTATCTGGAAGGTTAACCTGAAAGATCTTGATGCCACTTGTTTGGAGACAAATATTTCGATTTAATGAAAATGGAGCTGGCAGGGATTGTTTGCTTTGAGCCAGCTCCTGCTTTTTCCAGGCTAATGTTTAATCAGCAAAGTCAAAGGCAGGTTTGTTTTTTAATTGTGGAGGAAGGAAATACATATTTTTGTCTTACTTAAAGATGATCCAGATTCCTCTACATTTTTAACTTGCTGAATGATGTGCTCTCCTTGTACTTTTCTTTGCATACAAAGAGCTTTGGCCTGGGGAGATGCAGGTGAAGACTCTTTTCTTTGAATATAGTGCTCATATTATCTCCATCAGGATCACAACAAAGACTGGAAGCTTTCAGGTCCATCCATGCATAATTGTGCTTTTGGTTTCCTTWTGAACTTTCAAGGAAAGTTAACTGCTGGCCATGTACAGAAGATGTCAAAAAGAAACCGTTCAGCAAGTAGCGATTTAAATGGGTTCTCATCTCGTACATACAACAGGCTAGGGCTGATCTGAAGTAGTGTTTCATCTGACCTGCCATCAGAAGCAGAGCTGCAGATATAAGAYTATCAGTAGCAGGTATTTATTGATCAGCAATATAAACAAGAGAGGCTCCTGTTTACAGATTACTGCTGGGTGCTTCTCTGTCCACCAGCTGAAAGAAGGCGTGAGCTCTACATTTTGGTGGAATTGTGGTGKTGTTATGGAAAGTGACAAGACAGACATTGGTTTTTTAAAAACAGACAAAAGAAAAATGCTGCCTGTTCCCACAGGTGCTGGCCAGAACCCTGTCAGGCAGGCCAGTGTGGCTGCAGGAATCCCGTACTCTGTGCCTGCCTGGAGTTGCCAGATGATCTGCGGGTCGGGCTTGAAGGCAGTTTGTCTGGCTGCTCAGTCCATTCTGACGGGAGACTCCAGCATCGTGGTCGCAGGAGGCATGGAAAGTATGAGCAAGGTAAAGCAGAGGATTACACTCGCATTGTGCTGGGGGCAAACAGCACGATGTTGAAACCCTGTGCTTCTGGGCTGGCACCTGGAGGCAGAGCAAAAGGGTCACTGTGCTTGCCAATGAATGTACACATGCAGCAGTTGACTTCAGTAATATGAACTTTTTTAAAAAAGGAGAAGGTCTCATACTGTAGCTACTGAAAAGGTGCCCTGCAAACACATACCACATTTAAAATTCCATTTTCATTTCCATCTAGCCCTGTTGCGGTGAATGATTTGCCTATGACAAGCTCACAATAGACAGATATTTTGTGTTGCAAGAAGCCCAAAGAAGGAATTGTTGAAAATGTTGTTGTTCCGCAAGCAATTAGAGCTTGGAAAGAAAGCAAAGCAGTTTTATTTCAAAGTGTTCATCCCAAAGCTGTGTTGAGGAATGGTTCTGAGCTGGTGATGCCCAAGAAGGGGATGGCCTCTTCTGCCAGGGCTCAGCTGCCTGTGCTGAGAGTGATGTTGACATTCACTGGCAGCAGAGTACAATGGGGAACTACCTGGAGCAGTCGAGTAGTATGGGAGAGCCACAGCCATGTGGCCCCAGGAATGATAGATTCAGTCTGTGGAGAGGAAACAACACATGCTGCATGGTGAACTGCTACCAGGGGAATGCAGAGGCCAGATGGCATGCCAGCTGGCTGGCTSTGAAGGGACAGGCAGAGCGGGCAACTGGGGAGACTGCCAGGATTTGGGATGGGTACTCTTGGCCCCCAGGCAGGGGTCTGTCTCTTCAGTGGGGTGGCTCTATTGTGCACTGGAGATGCAAACATCTGACTCCTTTCAAAATACCCTCTTGCAGGCTCCTCATGTCATTCACATGCGAGCTGGGGTGAAAATGGGAGAGGCTTCCTTGCAGGATACTATAATCCTTGATGGCCTTACAGATGCTTTTTATCAGTATCATATGGGCATTACAGGTAAGTGATGACAGCCCATAAAATGAAATAGTCAACTGGGGAGGGGGAAAGAATTCACTGACAGGAAATTTTAGAAATCTAAAGTTACAAATAATGTAATGTTTCAAGCTGTCCTTATGCTCTAGTCGTGAAGAAKAAAGAAAGAAATCTGTAATATTGAAGGTATTGTCCGTTTTTTTTTTCTAAAGCTACTGTTTTGGGTTTTTTTTCTATCTGAGCTAATCTCTCTGCATCTCTTCTACATCTGAGAAATYTAATTTCAGGAAAAAAATAATCCCTGTATGTAAGTGCAGCATGCAGCAGCACAGATTTACAGTGTGGGGCAGTTATATAAAGTGTCCTGTGGATATGTGTGGTCCTTCCAACTTCAGGTTATTGCACCCTGGATGGGATGGTCAGCCAACTTGCTTTTCTAGACCTTGCTTATGAAACAGAGTGACTTCAGAGCTCTTCCCTCTTCTGAAGTGGCTGTAGAGAGATCTGAGCATAATAATTCAGAGAAGCAAAAAAACCACAAAAGCTTGTTTGCATTTGTATTAAATTTGATATAATATATGGGAGGAGATTCCACATAGAAATTTTCACCCTTAAGAGAAAATATAGTAGAGAATCATGAATAAACAAAATGAGGAAATCGGAATGAAATCTGTTCAACAAACTCAGCTGCTTGCTACAGCAAACATTAATGACCTCATTTGTGCTTTCAATTTTGCAACTTAAAAATTTTGGCATTTCCTGATGCCAGTTTGCATTTTGTTCCCGTTTCAGCTGAAAATGTGGCCAATAAGTGGCAAGTCAGCAGAGSAGAACAAGACCAACTTGCTGTACAGTCACAAAACAGGGCAGAGGCAGCACAGAAAGCTGGCTATTTTACAAAAGAAATTGTTCCTGTTCTTGTACCTTCTAARAAAGGTAGGTATGAATGGATGATGGGAGCAGATTTTAAGGAAAAGATCTGTTTTCTACTGTGTGTCCTGTAATCAGTGGATAGTTTCCCATTTATACAGGCTTTTTATAAGCATGTAGCCTATTGCTCTCTYTYTCAGCTTTCAGTGKTTATATTTTAAGTAAGAGGAAGCAATGCAAATGTGGAATATATCAACATAGCTCTCTGCAAATATTATCACTGTGTATTATTGGAGATAGAATAACTACCTAGACAAAGCACCAGCTTAACATAGGCTTGGATATGGTACCAGAATCAATGTTTTTTATTTTGTTAAGACTCGCGCTGCACCAAACTTTAAAAAATCATGTTGATCTTGTTCACCTAGTAAAATACACAGTGACAGTAATTAGGTTTACTAGTTAATTAACTAGGTCAGGTTACATATATTTGGTATGCTTCTCTTTAGGTCTGTTAGGGATATAAATAGACTTATTACCATGCTTGAGCCAAAGGTCTGTTTCCAGAGCAGGGGAATTCCTCAGTTTCTGGTAATGTAGATACAAAATCTGAATTTTCCAAAAAGAAATCAMGAATTGGTTCAACATATCCATTGAATAGACCCTGCAAAAAAAGTCCTGGCATTAAGCTGGTTACAAACCAATGAAGGGCTTTCATGATACCAGTTTTTAGATGACAACATTTAATGACACTTSACTATGCTTTGTAACAWGTTTACTAGAAGTATAATTTGAAATATAGCYTCCTGCTGAAAGAAAAGCTATTGGGTGAGGCACAGCAAGAGCAATATGGTTTTTGCACAGCTGGACAGTATTTTAGCTGCTACTGTTTGTCTTAGAAAACCTGAGCTGTCTGCCCTGCTAGCAGGAGCTGGAGGGTTGCAGCAGTTTGTTAAACTGCCTTGAGTTGGAAGCTGTCTCTGACATAAGAATGCCTTGTTGGTTAAAAGGAATATGATGTATATTCCTACTCAGCCTGTTGTTTTTGCTGTCTTTCTGTCCAAGATGTGTGTGTGTGTGTGTGTGTGTGTGTGTGTGTGTGTGTGTGTGTTATTACACCCTCCAGTGAGCATAATGCACTGTTTTGCAGGTCCTATAGAAGTTAAAACAGATGAACACCCTCGACATGGAAGCAATTTGGAAACAATGGCAAAGTTAAAGCCCTGTTTCCTGACAGATGGAACCGGGACAGTRACAGCAGCTAATGCTTCAGGTTGGTCCATCTGGCTTCAATGAAATGGAAAAGAACAGTAGCTGCTTGTGGCGCAAGGCAGGGTCTCTGGGAGGGGTGTGGCTGCTGTGTGTTTACCCCTGAATGTGTTTTGCAGGAAATGGGAATGTATTTGACAATGTAGATAAAATTCCATTTTAGATGCAGATACAGTGGAGGATTTCTTTACAGAGTTGTCTTTTGTTTTCTTGTTTCCAATGAAAAAATACAAGAGTTGGGAGTAAACAGCAATATTTGATAGGCTGGAAAGGAACGAAAGTACATCCTTTCTTTTTAAAACTAMGGGTTTCTGATACTGCAGGTCTGGACAATGGAAAACTTAACGAATCATGTTTGAAAATTTTACTCATATGGAATTGCCACAAGCAGCTTTTAAATTTCTTCCTTTGTCCTTATGCTGCCCCTTCCAAAGCCTGCCTAATAAATCTTACGTACTTGATTTTCTGATTGTACTTTGATTCTTCAACCTGCTGCTTTCCAAACAATCACAAAGGTGTCACATTTACAGCAATATACAGTTTCAAGTGTTTGTGGCAGAGAACAGACTTGGCTGATATGAACAATACTGACGTAAACCAATAAATGATTTGTGATTTTTGTTTTGTCTAAATTATGATCTTAAGCAAGCAGGAAGAAGTGGTACAGTAAAAGCCATAAAGCTCAACAAACATACAAGTTGTTTGTYATTCCACAGGTCTAAATGATGGAGCTGCAGCTGTTCTTCTAATGAAGAAATCAGAAGCTGCGAGGAGAGGACTTATGCCATTGGCTCGGATTGTATCTTGGGCTCAGACAGGTATAGATCCATCTATAATGGGAGTAGGGCCCATTTCAGCAATAAGGAAAGCTGTAAGTAATCGCTTATCTATCTATGTATCTGTTATATTTAAACCCTTGCTTGTAATTGCTTTTCATTTTCTGACCATGTCTTGGTTTTRTCCTGTTCTAAAGAAAACTTAGTAGAAAAGAATGTAAATTAAGTTTAAAAAAGACTCAAAATAGTGTAGTATATAAAATCAGGATTCCTAGTGCTMCTAGGCTAGTGCCTACTCATTGGAAAAAGAAAATCCAAATGTATAGRTGTATGAATGGACTTCAGAGCACAAACTAGTCAGGTTTGTGGAATGGTACCCAGATAACCTAGGAGGCTAAAGATCAAATTTCAGGGATGTGTGTAACTAACCTAATTCAGGGATGATTTGGTCCTGCCGTGCTAGGGTTCTGATGCTGTATCTGGCCAGGTTAATTTTCAGATCATTGCCTGATTGTATTTGCAATAGTACAACTCTGAGAGAAGGGCTAGGGAGTGCCATCTGCATTAGCAAATGGGATGGTGCCCTTTTTGTTTCGGTTTGGCCCGTCAAAAGGTTGGAGCTTACAAAATGGATTCCTTTCAGGTGAAACTAAACAGGAAGGTGTATTCCAAAACCACATCTAATGTGCTCAGACCATTGCTGCACCCATTGATGTGCTCAGTATTCAGTCCACAGAACAAGGTTCTCCCTGCYCCAGTAAGCATCCCTGCTGGTACCACAGTRCTTGCTAATACACACTTAGCCCATGGTAGCTCCAGCTGATTATTTGTTAAAACTTACTTATGAAATTGAGCATGAGAAGAGCTCTTGTACAGCTAAGAACAGCTTTGCTTTAATATTCCTTATTTTTTTTAATACTGTGTAAAGGCCTTGTTTTGTTCACCTCTGAAATGTCCTGGCAGTGTGGAGGTCTGACTTGAACTCACCYAAGCTCTGTGGCTTTTGATAACAAAAATCAGAACTGTAATGCTAAAGCTTTTTCTTATCAGATCTCAAACTGTTCTTTTAAATGAAGAACGCTGTTACCGCATACACAATACCGAGTTTTAGTTTAAACTGTAGAACAGACAAATGRTTTTTAACAGTACCTAGAAGTATATAGGTACTACGAAAAAGGGCACACTACTCATTCATAGAGCATGGTGCTAATAATGCCAAGGTTGTGGGTTCCATCTCCATATGGGCCATTTACTTAAGAGTTGGGCTTGAAGATCCCTATGAGTCCCTTCCAACTCAGAATATTCTGTAATTCTGTGCTTAAACTTTGTAATGTGTGTTATCAACTGTTCACACCCTCCATATATAATGTTCATCACTTCAGAATTGTATAGTAGCATTTTATAGTAAATGACTATGTTATACATTTAGTGTTACAATAACCATATCTTAAGTTTTTCCCAGAAGAATGGGATACTCCACACTGTCTTCACTTTATTTAGGAAAAGGCCCTCCTCGTTGACTATAGCCTCGAAGGTAYACCAGTCTGACTAGCTTAGGTTGTGAAATATCAATGCTGCTGATTCTGCTGATAAACCATTGTTGTTAGAAACAAAGTGAGTGCAAGTGAAAATGTACCTATGTGAAACAAGCCTAAGCCTGTACTAGAGTAGGCAATTGCATCACAAGAGTTTCTCAAGTGAAAACATGAGCCAAACCATCTCCCAAAATAGTCACCTCTCAAAAGCTTCAAGTGGCAACTTCCAGTGTAAAGGTGGGAGAGACTGTACAAATTAGATGTGGCACTGATCACTAATGGTCGACACTTCACTATTTCCCATGTAAAAGTCTCTGATAACTAGAGAGGCCCTAATGGAGTTAGACTATGTCCCGAAAAAATTGCTTTTAATCTGTTAAAGTTTGCTTTTTAATCCAGTGCTTGTTTAAGTAAGGGCACCACCACCACTACATGAGTAAAATTAGTTAAGATTTTTGTGAGCACCCAGCATTATTACAGCACTTTGTACTAACTTGTCTGATGCTGAAGTTTTGTCTGTCGTCTTCAAGAATTCTGTCATCAATGCTGGCTATAAAAAAAATTGTTTTCCTTCAACTTTTTAGAAGTGGTAGCTTCTAAATCCAATTCAAACACAGTTTATCTAATGAAAAGTTTCTTCTGGTACTAAGACCTGAAAGATAATAAGCTCCTATTCATTTTCTCAGGTTGACAAAGCTGGCTGGACTCTGGAGCAAGTTGACCTGTTTGAAATTAATGAAGCCTTCGCATCGTTATCTGTTGCAATATCAAAAGAGCTGAAAGTAAATCTGGAAAAGGTAATGAATTTGTTGGCTGACATGAGTTTGCCTCCTGTAATTCAAACTTGTCCCTGTGCATCTGGATTGTAAGGATCAGCACAGCTCTCTTGCAATCACTTGGCAATGACTTTGGTGAAAGCAAACCAGCTGGGAGCCCCAACAGGCATTTCCTCACACTGCTCTGGCCACTAGCTTTGTTAGTAGGCACTTTCCCAGCTGAGCAACTTCCAGTGTTGTTGCAGTGGAATTTTATGCAAATCTAGGCAACCACTCGAGCATACTTGACACGGAATTTGAAATTGCTGCTACAAATACAAGTGTATTTGTCACAGTATTCTTTCAGTGATGGGAAAAAACATGGCTATTTATTACTTTCCCCTCCCTAAATTCACCTCAGTTATCTTAGGAGTGAAGATAAGGCCCCTTTGGAAAAAAACACCAATTATTACTAGCTGTTCTCATGTCCACTTCTCTCATGAAATGGTCTTTGTGGTTTCAAGCTCACACACAATCAAGGGCTAAATCCCACTGAAGTAATTTATGCTGAAAGTCAGCTAAGGTATTTAAATGTTCTTGACTGTATATATTGGCTTTTTTTTTTTTTTTTCAGATCAATATACAAGGTGGAGCTATTGCTCTTGGCCACCCTCTGGGCGCCTCTGGTTGTCGCATCCTTGTAACCCTTCTGTATGCACTGGAACGAACGGGTGGAAAACGTGGTGTTGCTGCTCTCTGTGTAGGAGGAGGAATGGGAATAGCCATGTGCATTGAGAGATGAGTATGAGGGAACGAATGAACAGCTAGKGTTAACTAGCTTTGAACATTTTACTAATAAACTTCTAATCACAGAACTCACATTTTGTTTGTCTAAAATGAAACAAGGGTACACCACTACTTTTTGATACTCAAGCACTGACTTCACAAAGAGGTTAGTGGCTATTGCAGGCACTCTAGTTAACAAACACTAGATCACRTCATGTCACTGCAAGGACCAAGCTTGCTTTCAAAAATTAGTTTTATCACAAGAAAATAGCAGCAACATTCAACCACTTGTTTTATTAACATTTGAGTTGTAAGAGTGGGAAGTGTAAGTGAAACAAACATAAATAAAGCCTAAGTTATTCTTCAAGTGCTCCAGACCGAACTGCATCCTCATAGCACCCTCCTTTCTCTTCTTTAGTTTCAGGGTGCAGTTTAATAAGGTCATCAATTCGAAGAATAGTAATTGCAGCTTCTGTTGCAAACTTGAGGCTCTTAGTTTTGACCATGGTTGGTTCAAAGACACCAGCTTGCTTGTTATCACGAGGTTTKCCATTGATCAAATCAAGACCAATCCTGCAAAGAAGGAATGTTGTCAGATGGAGAGGGAGAAACAGCAGAAATACAGCTGGGAGTATGCTGTGTAACTACTTCATTACAGCAATACATACATATGACTGAAGGGCAGGGGTAGAGGAGTTCACTGATGACATAAGATTCTTTTTATACTATGCAAATCATGGTTCAGTAAACTGGGAGAACAATTTTCCATCTCGGTCATCAACCCACATCACTTTTACTAGCCTTCTAACAGACAAGATACTTGCCATTTCAGATTTTTGCGATCTGGGTTAACTTGAGCCTCGTTGTGGAATGCTCTCAACTTTGCAACAAGATCTGTGGCATCCTGAGCGGCATTTACTGCCAATGTATTTGGAATTACTAAGAGGGATCTTGCAAATTCTGCTATTGCAAGTTGTTCACGTGATCCCTAGAAAGAGGAAAAATATTTTTAAACCAWGAGCTACAAGAGAGGAAAAAATACAGCCATGATCAAGAACAGCACTAATAGGTAGGGGTTTTCACATGCAAAACCGGTGTTTGGGTCAAAGAACCATAGAGTCTAATTATCAGAGAAAGAATTAACTCATATCCTCCATTTTCAAGAACCCTCTTGGATTGTGTAAGGTGATTAGGTTTTCACGAACCACAGAAATTACTTCTAGTAGATAGAAAAAAAAAACTTGGAGATTCATTATCCTAGTCAACACACAGACACCACTGCTGCTTTGTGCAAGCCTTACCATGCTGGTTGCATAATTTTCAAGATATATTGAAAGTGCTGCCTCTACAGCACCACCACCTGGGACAACAGACTTGGATTCCAAAACCCTTTTGACAACACAGAGAGCATCATGTATAGATCGTTCCATTTCATCACACATGAAGTCATTGGCTCCTCGTAAGATAATTGATGCTGAAGTACGAGCTTTTGTACTAAGGAAAAAAGGAATCAGAAGTCAGCTGTGTTGAACAGAATTTAAATTAAACCTCTTCTTGCTAAATTTTTTCTTCTGAAGCTAAGTTCAGCTGTGCCTCTTTCTTTCAACATTTAAAAGAAAATCTKAACATTGTTATGCCCCCTTATGAGATACATACATTGTAACTTACTAAGTCAACCTTTTAATTTCAAACATGAAATAAACTAGTTTGAGTTTTAGTCTTTTAAAGCAAGCTACCTGTCAAAGTATGATGACAACATGTTTTCCTATCAAAGAAGGGAAAGTATATTTAGGTTTTACAAAGCACTCCTTTTGCAAAGGAGTAAGCTAATGACTCTCATGTAAGCTAATGACTGCCAATGTTATAGAATGGGCTGTCACCATGTACCTGACACAAATGCCATGGGCAGTGCATTGCATTCACACAYAAATGACACTACAGGAACATGAACACCCAGAAATATTGAAGCAGTGGGAAAGTTATTATCCAAAGTATGTTCTTGTTAAATTAACTGCTACTCAAGTCTTCAGGTACCAGACAGCAGTGACACCAGCACAAGTGAATGCTGTCTTTCACTACAAATGGAAAGATTTAGCTTGCACCTCTTTATTCAGATTAAATTATTCAAGATGGTACCTCTTTCCGTTCACTGTCTGTAAAGGGAAGCCAGTGTAGAAACATTTGTTTATAAACAAAAATCTAAGTAAATCTGTCTAGCAATCTGATCATGTCATGCACTGTGGCTGACAAAGAATGTCCAGCTCCAGCAAGAGAGATTAAATACTGATACTTTMACCTCTAATTCACACTGGATTTGTGTAYCCTTTCTCACATGTGTAACTAGTCTGACCACTTAGATAGCATKAAATAAATARATGGGATTTTATCTYTAATTTAGCAGAGAACATATACAAAACATGAGTATTTTTAAAAGATCCTTACTTCTTGATTAAAATCAGCTCATCATCACAGATTCTCTCTTGAATCACCTCTTCTGCCTGTCCCAGCATTAATGCCTCAAAACTCTCCTCACCTTCAAGGTTTGCAAGGGTTGAACATACAGTTGCTTTAACAAACAAACAAGAGTGAAGTTAGCATTTAATTCCAGCACATCRTTCTTTGCTCACTTCCCAGAACAGGCGTATAGGAAGAAAAACAGAAATAAAAGCTGGGTTAAATAGATTTTTCTTAAATAGCACTTCTAGCTCTCCGGCAGCAATTCAGTATTTCAGTTTATAACTGAAAYTGACTGCTCCTTTTGTTCAACATTTACAGGACTTCCTTCTTCACAGTGGGTAGAAGTTCTCATGCTTTACCATAATGAAAATGTTTTCTTCCAAATTTAAGAACTGACAAAAATGTATACAGGACCAGATTTTTTTTTCCAAATATGTCTTTAGGGATTTAGGAGTTCTTCGTTTGTCTTAAACTAACTGAACAATGTACTTAACTGTCTAAACAGAGGCTTATGAATGAATGCATAATAAAGACTTCTAAATAAATACAGATTATGGTTCCCATTTCCACAAAAGGCCAGTTTTCACAGTGCAAGGCAGCTTTTTCCCCCACTGTGAATATTCAGCTATCAAGTCTTACACTAGTCATCTACTTTGACAAAGGTCACTTAAAAGCAGCAGTAAAGTTAGAAAGAAGTAGCTCAGCTTTACTCATCCTGACCTTGAATGTTAAGAAGCCCTATTTTAAAGATCAGTAACAAACAAATACCTAACAACAGCTTCTACATTGAAGAGTGAATTTATAAACCAGTTATTCAGACATACCTCCTGATGCCTTTGCAATGCGCTTAAGGTCCTTTTTTACAACYCTTCGTACTGCCATAGCTCCAGCATCAACGAAGTATTTCAGACACATATCATCAATACCTCCAGTGGTGAGAATAACATTGGCACCAGTGGCCAGAATCTTCTGGATTCTTTCTTTGGTAATATCTGACTCTCTGCGAAGATAAATGTCAAAGACACAAGAAGGTATTAAAAAGTACACCTTCACATCCTGTCAACCCATTTCCTGAAACCTTAATGCAGAGTTCTGCAAGAATGGACCACAGCACAAACATACTTGCATTTCTTGAAAACTGACTTAATGCTAGTTCTGCTTCTAGAAATGAAGACTTCTTCCATGGTATTGTTGGAAAATGTTAACATTCAGAACAATTTTTTTACCTYTTGCACTCAGCCCAAATCACATTGAGCCACCTCAACTAAAGAGACCAAATCAAGCCTGTGAAACCCCACTGCCTCAGTTATTCAAGCTTCCACACACCTCTGCCTTATCTGATCCAGCTTCTCGGGGTCTGAGATAACAACCTGAACACCAAGCTTCATTTTTGCTTTCTGCAGGCTGAAGTCAAGGCATGCAATCTTTGCATTAACTATTCTCTTGGTCATACCTGATAAGGAAAAATAAGAAGGATTTGTCAAATCGAGTTAACAGAAGGTAAGTTAGCATTAGAGATTAAAATTAACATTATTTTCACATTTCAGATTTCTACTGTTTGCTTCTCTACCTCAGTTCTGCCCTAYTGCAGAAAAACAGCAATAAAGACCTTCCTGTAACGTTACCTTCTGACATACCCTGTCCCCAAAATGTGAATGGCCATGACAATCTGACCTATCAGTCTCACATCCTCTAACCTCATCACAGCACAGCTCTGCTTGTAACTGTTGCCCACAAATCTGGCACTGTCTTCCCTTAAGGGAAGCGTTACAGTTCCACCAGACCATAGCACTACCTCGATGACACTGAGCTAGGGAAACTACACCGACTTACCAACACTTTGTGATTCACTCCTAGCTGGCAGACTCTAGTCTAAGAAGCACTGGCAAAGTGCACTACTTTTTGTTGTTGTTCAATTGTGCTGGAACTGAAAACCCACATGATGTGCAGTGAATACAGCCAGKAAGAAGAGCCACACAGAAAGATGAAAAGGACTGAGTTGACACAAAGATGCAGGAAACACAGCGTGTTCTTACCCTGTGAGCCCACCACACAGTTCAGCGCGTAACCGTTCACAAGAATGCTCTCTTTCTGGCTGCGGCCATGGGCCTTCAGAACATTGACTGAGTTGATTGGGTACCGAGCCTGACCCTTCTGGTCTGTGTATTTAACTGCCAGTGCAGCATCCACCACCATGTTAGCAAAGAAATCGCCATCACTAAAAGGTTGTTAAGGTTAAAGCTGGAGAAGAAAACTAGTATTATGCTTAAGAAAAAATTGTAAAAAAAAACCCAAAAAACCCCAAACAGAAATAAGTGACAGTGTCCAAACTAAGTTTCCAAAAAAGAACTTCAGAAAGGCATGGAAGTGCTTTCTGCGCAAGAGTGGTCTCTACCACTGTCTTAAAGGAATGATTAATTCTAAAAGTTGAAACACTGGTATGAAAATTATGACAGACAAACATGATGCCTGCATTTTATGTACCTTTCATTACTGAAGAAAAATACACATCCTATGTTCAGTCTGCACAAAAGCTAAAAATGCAGGTTTTTCTGTACCTATGGAGTAAAATTTAACTTTCTTTCCTCACTTCACTCCCCAGCTACTTCTGCAACACATTCTTCCATTCACACAACTCTTCATTTAGCCTCCCTACCAAGCAACACAACTGTTAGGAAACAATATCCTTTTAAAGCTATCATTATACACCAAACTAGATTTAAATAAATTGGAAGASTTTGAATGTGCTTTCCCATACCAGGTCATAATATCTGTAATAAAAACCCTGTAACAGGTAATAAAACCCCTGTTACAAACACAAGAGCTTCGATACTGTATCATTTCATAAAAACTGCTGCAAAGAGTACTCCAGCCTAGCTACTCAAGCTCTCTAGTCAACCACTCTCACTTCACTCACTTGATCAAGTTAAAGGATACACTCCTATAATTTTTGAGGACATTGATGTTTTAGCAGCATTAATTAGGCACTCCCTGCCCAATTCATCTGTGTTAATAACAAGATTTTCATTGATGTAGCGAACAGCTTCCCTGTAAAATAAACACAAATACACTGGTAAGAACCATCTGCACATAAAGACAAAAACTTACACGTTTTCAGCTCTTCTAAGTGCTACCTCATAAAACAAAGGATTAAACTCAATCTCCAAGGACAGTAACATGACTGTCATTCCATCACGTGATTACAGAAATACGATTTAAAAAGAAAAACACAAGAAAACCCAAACCAAACCAACAAAAGCCCCACCATCCCTGCAACAAACCACCATATTCCACTTGGCACCACGAAGTCACGGCACTAATGCAGTCACAAAATACAKAAATTCCACTGTATCAGTTTCTTACTTGCAGGCAAGTCGGTATCCACCAATAATAGAGGTAGGATGAATTTTCTGTTTCACCAGCTCATCTGCRTTTTTGAGAAGTTCTGCAGCAATAATTACCTGTTTGAAATACAAACACAAAATATGTGCATTCCACATCAGCAAAGTAACTACTTTTTGCAACACAGAATTAAAAAATGTCTGACGTGAGGTGAGAGCCACCTGATTCCAACCCCCACCAAGGTGTCTATCAAGTTTCAGGTAAGTTTTCAACACTCAGTGTCCTTGTTCATTGTTCATTTTTGTTTCTCCCAGTCGTTAAAAATTAAAAACCTGAATTCAGCATTTACCATCAACCTTCAAGGAAAAATCAATAATGAAACAGAAATAGGAAAATTCCCTTCCAGAGTATCACTTGCATATTGAAACTAGCAAAAAAGCCTCTAGAAAAATACAAAGTCTAAACACTGATTTGATATAGGTGCCTGTAAAACTTGCTACGTACCACTGAGGTGGTCCCATCACCAACTTCTTTGTCTTGCAGGTCTGCCAGCTCACAAAGGACTTTTGCAGCAGGATGTTCCACTTCTAGCAGTTTCAGAATGGTTGCACCRTCATTAGTAATGGTTACGTCCTAATTTTCAGAAATCCAATGTGACTATGATGTACATTTCTATTACACTTTCACTGTTGTGCTTCATAASATTCATACAAAGGGAAATTAATTAYTCTTTKCAACTGTCTATAAAATAACTATTTATACCAAAATTTTTATGCATCTTTTTAACCAGGAGTCCTGGTCTAACAACAGAAATGTTACCAGTGCAGAATCTGCAGCTTCTTTTGATCAGAAAAGCTTCGTCAGCCTGCCTCCCTCCCTCCTTTCTTCCCTTCCCTTTACATTACAGAAACTCATTAAGCATTTTGCAAATACTGGATTAGTAGCTGTGAAATGACCTCCCTCTAACACAAGGTTTTATTACAGCAGCCTGCACAATGACAAACACCCTTAAATTACTTGAAATATTTCAGAATACAAAATATTGCTTAAAATTTTTTTAAGAGATTACTTGAATTTTTTTTTTTGTTATTTCTCCTAATGTGGAGACCAGGATATAGAAGTCATCATCTGTTAAACCCTATTTAAATGGTGAAACTGAGTTCTTGCAATCTGACCAGTACTTTAAGAGGTAACAAGAACTTACCTACAGAAAAGAAATAACTGTACCACATAAACTACCACAACAGATGAAACTAAAAYGATGTAACACAYATTACTTGATARCCAATTTTACCACAGCTCTCATATCCCTCTCAGAACCATGGGAAAAACAGGCACATGCACATTAGRCCTATGAAGCACACTAYGTGAAAGCACTTTTACACAGGAATACAAGTCCTCCTGACACTTCTTAAARTAATCTTACTTACCCCAATATCATCCACCAACATCTTGTCCAGACCAACTGGCCCAAGAGAACTCTTCACAATATTGGCAATAGCAGATGCAGCAGTAACTATTTAAATGAAAGAAAAAAAGAAAAAGTTTTATCTTTCTAACTTTAGGATGATTCTCAAGTTTAWAAGAAACTGTGCCAAGAAMCAGCAATTCAGGAACTTGACAACAAGTGATCTAATCTAGGATTACGTTTCAGGCTATCTAACCTTTACCTTTATCTTAMTTTGCTAGACTTGCTGCTACTAAAAAAATACTATTTSTGCCGAATCTCACTCTTCCCTCCTAGCTGGTTTAGCTACCTAAMCTGGCAAAACTGWCTGACCAGAAAAAGAATGCTTTCTCTGTSGTCTGSGTAAGATGGAGGACAGCACTTAGRTCAGAAGAGSAGYGGCATTYRCCTAGAAGGGGTTTGCAAGCACTGCTGCTTTTGACTGCTGCAAGCTGTGCCATGAGACTTCACTCTCATTTAGTCCTCAGTTCTGGACAGACAGAGAACAACAGCATCACCATATATCAATCACTAAAACATCTTTTAGTCCATATTAGGTCTGTAACCGAAACAAAACACTTCTTTCTGCAGCTAAGTCACYGAAAAGTGACCTYTGAGTTACTACTGAAGCAACACAAAGCTCTAAAATACTGGTTTGTTTATAGGTTGTTCTGCCATCTTCATATAGGAAAAAGATACAATCAACCTTTTCCTTCAGACCATGGCAAGTTTTTCTCTATCCCACAAGCATAGCCACTTAATCTAGAAATTGAAAAAGTGGTAGTATAATGGGAASAGTTATAACTCAGAGACATTCAAACACCSATTTCTTTTGCTTTGGAGGCGTAATGGCAGCTTTCTGSAAGAAGTAACGTTGTATCAAAGGTGCCAYTATCATGTGCAATTTCACTCGTGAATTAAGGTAGGCTAATTACWAGTGATCTGCCTAAAGTGCCTAAAGAGCTGCATGAATGAATCTGTTTCATCCAGAAGCAAGTCTTCGACGTCTTCCTTTGTCTTTTGTATACTCAGAATCTGAGATCAGTCTTGGAAYTTGCAGCCTTCCCCCAGGCCTTGGGGTACGATCCTAAGCAACGGGTAAGGTGTTTGAGAACCAGAGTTACAGATAGGAATCTCGAAGACGGTTCCCACTTTCGGAAGCAGGTTATTTTCCTGTGCTGGGCAGCGGAGACCTTCCCCGCTGGCCCTTCCCCTGCAGGATTCCCCGCAGGCCTTGCCGGCTCACGCCCTACACGGTCGGGACGGGACMAGCACCGTCCGTGCAGCAGCCGCCCTGCCGCGGGTGTTTACTGCTACCAAGGCAAGGGAGAGCGGGGAATGAGGGATCAGAGTCGCCACCCAGACTCCTGGAAGCTGCGCGGGATGGCGTGAGCTCCTCGTCAGCCTCCCTCCCTCCCTCCTTTCTTCCCTTCCTGCAGGAGCAGCGGCCCGGGACGGAAGGGATGTGTCGAGAGGAGCGGCTGTTCCCGGGCAGASCGGGGCGGGTGAGCACATGGCAGGGTGACCATGGCCGCGCCATGTTCGCTCCTTCCTGCCCCTCCCTTCCCCCCTCCCGCTCCTCCGGGCCCCGCCGGGGCGCSCCGCCGTTACCGTTCTGCGTGCGGACCGTGTCACCGCTGGTTCGCTCGCCGAACACGGCCAGGGGCCCCTCCATGGMCGACATCTTCCCGCCCGGGCGCGGCGCCACACGCACAGGGAAGGGACGGGAGGCGCGGAGCGGCGGGATGGCCGGGGCGGCGCGAGGCACGCTGGGAACGCGCCCCCCTGCGCGAGGGGGCGGAGGGATGGAGACACGCCCAGCGGGGGGCGGGGCCAACCCCKAGCCTGGCCAATCCCGAGGCGCGGCACCCCCCGGGCTAGAGCCGCGATTGGCCAGCGCGGCTGAACAAAGCCGGCGCGAGACGGGGCGGGGCCCGGGCCGCTTCCACGAGCTTCTAGAAGGTGTCGCGGGCTTGGGTGCGCATGCGCGCTGGATCCCGCCGGGGAGGGGGAACGGGCATGGCCGCAGGGATGATCCTTGCTGTCCAGCTGGGAAATAACCGGCTTCGGAAAGTGGGGACCTCGGCATTGTGTCTGTAACTGTGGTTCTCGAACRCGTTACCCACTGCTCAGGATTGTACCCCAAGTCCTGGGGGAAAGGCTGCAAATTCTGAGACTGATAACCAGGTTCTGAGATGGCAGAAGATGAAGCTGAAGAAGACCTGTTTCCTGGAGAAACTAAAATTCAAGCAGCTCTGATGATACTTTTAACAAAACACCTTTTATGAGAATTGCTCTAAGTCATGACTGAGATTCCACTTGATAATGACACCTTTGTATTGTTTGAAGGTCTCCAAGCTGTAACTCTTCCCATYATCCTACTGATACGGTTTAAGTCAAAGTTACAAGATGCTTATGAGGCCTATTGATTGAAAACTTTGTATAACCTTTTTTTTGCATATTATCAATATACACAATGTAATAGCTTTCAATATGTTATCAATAATAGACTTTTCATATATTGTTACAAGTTTTTATATAGGGTATTAGCAACAATACAGTGTACCAGCTGGATGTAATCCAGCCAGCTGGATTAGTGCCTGGAYAAAGTAGAAGCATAAATCAAAAAAGTTCTCTAGAAGTAGATGGGTAGATGCTATAGTAATGAATGGTAGAGAGCACTAATGAGAACTTGGCAGATGTACAAGACAGTTAGCTGAAAAATGAAATATGGAGACCTGGATGACTAGGAAAAAAAACATGAACATTACAACTGTGCATGCCCAGAAGACAAAGGTGAAAAATCCAACATGATGAAAATGATGGTCACTCATTAGTGGGAGACCCCGACAACCTCCAAATTGAGGATGATGCAGGCACACTTGCAGAACTGTGATATAATGTATTTCCATACCCATATATGGTGGTGGGAGTAGTGACATGATAATGTTACACCATGCTTACTGTATAAATAGGTGCCAATTTTAAGCAAAGGCAGGTGGGTTAGGAGGAGAGATCCCCCTCCCCTTCAATGCTACACCAGCACCGCAATAAACAAATACCTGCTCTATAGACACCAGTCTATGGGGTTTTATTTCTAGCCTTTTTSGGGCATCACTACSACTTTCCACTTTACCACTAGTGGGATAAACTTGCTACAGTCTGAAGGAAAAGTTTCAGCGAATGGTGGGGAGATGGGGAATGGGCAAGGGTCAGTATGGGCATGGAATGGGGTGTAGTTCTSTAGGGCACAGTGTGAACTGGGTCCTTGTATTTTGACAACAGGGGCCAGGAGTGACCTCCACAGTCAGACTTACGCCTGCCTCCTGCGGCAGTGTCCAGAATTTATCAGGCAGGTGGTGTCAGGGTCTCACCAGGCCTTCAGCCTACCTTCAACACAATTTGCTCCTAGATGGGTCGCTAAATGAATTTTCAGGACTACAGCAGTTAAATACAGCCCCAAAGCTGGGTTCTTGCGTGGTCATAACTTGCAGGAAGATGCTTGGAGAAAGCAAAGAAGCTCTGCTGTACCTGCATGCTGCAAGAGGTGATGGAAAGAAGCCTAAAATAGGATGATGGTAGTTGCTGAAATACATCTGTTTGCTCTGATGCCCGAAAAAGGCTTAAAAATAAAACCCCATAGACTGGTGTCTATAGAGCAGGTATTTGTTTATTACAGTGYTGGTGTAGCACTGGAGGTGAGGGGGATTTCTCCTCCTAACCCACATGCCTTTGCTTCAAATTAGCACATATTTATACAGTAAGCATGGTGTAACATGAACATTATCACTGCCCCCCCATACGCCCACCATACACCCATCACTATACATAGGCACAGAAATACATGATATCATAGTTTTACAAGTGTGCATGTGTCATCCTCCATTCGGTGGTCGCGGGGGACTCCCTCGAATGAGATACCATTTTCTTCATGTGGACTTTTMACCTTTGTCTTCAGGGCATGTGCAGTTGTGATGTCCATAGGTTTTTTCTAGTCCTCGAAGTCGTAATTTCCAGTTATTTTGCTGACTGCCCCGTGCTTCTGCCAAGCTCTCATTAGTGCTCTCTACTGTTGCTTGTTTATAGCATCTACCTGTCTACTTTCTTCAGAACTTTTCTGATTTATGCCTCTTGGYGATTTCACCTATCTGTGTACCAATCCAGCTGGTTAGATTACATGCAGCTGGTATACTATATGTTGCTAATACACTATTAAAAAACTTATAGCAATATATATTTAAGCTATCATTGATAATGTAGAGAAAGTGATTAGATTGTATTTTAATAATATGTAAAAAGTTATTACATTTTTATATTTATAACGTATAAAAGGGCTATAAAAAGTTTTCAATTAATAGGCCTCATAAGYATCTTGTCACTTTGATATAGACCATATGTATCAGCCCCCGAGTGCGTACATGGAAACTTGCTTTCTCTGCCGCRCCTTGCTCCCTCTTCCTTAGACCCATTCCAGGAAACACCGACCTAGTCTCTGGAGGCTGACATTTCCTAAAGCCCTTTTCCACGGGGAAGAGCTAAAAGATGATCCCACGACTTAGGMAAATGTTTTCTGCTCTATTCTATGAGCGACACACGGGCGGCCTTTCCCGGGGAGCTGGCGCTGGAGGCGGCTCAGCCGGCGGGACAGGAGCGTCTCGGCGCTTCCGCCTATTCCGGTGGCGGGCGGAATTCCCGCAGCCGCTTCCGCGGGAAGCGCCGCCTCTGTCGCATGGCGGAGCTCGGCTGTCCGTGAGCAGAGGGAGCGGAGTGGCGGCCGCTCGGGGCTGTGGCGGCCCCGGCTCCCCATGGCGCTGAGCAGCCGCCTGCTGCTGGCGGCCGGCGGGCTCCGTGCAGCGGGTAAGCTCAGGACTCACCGTGCCGGCCGTGGCTCCGCGTCCCCCGTGCTACCCCGGGGCGATCCCGCGGCCGGGTGTCCTGGCGAGGCTGCTGTGCCAAGGATGAAGGGTTTATACCTTGTTATTTGGTAGCGCTGTCCTTGGTTCCTTGTGTACTTCGTTTTCAGTGTTTTGTAAAGCCTTGGTCCTAGGGATCTCGTAATCGCGAATGCGTTTATATTTTATATCCGAGTTTGAAAATGGCGTTAACATACTTGCAGTTCACCTCATGAATTGTTGAAACAGGCTGAGGTCTTGTCATCCATCTATTAAATGTTTAAAAGAAAAAAGCAAGCTGATTTTGCCATGCTGATTTCTACATGGTGCCTTATTCTGTACTATATTTATTCTACTGTCTGCAATACATGTTGTTTTAATCTTTGGGATATTTTTTTCTACTCTCCCCACAAGGTCTTCGTTTTGCATCAACTACWGCCAGTCTCAAAACAGAGACCGAAGTGGACACAAGTGAAAATGAGATCGTTGCCCCAAACTTCACTAACAGAAATCCTCGGAACTTGGAGCAGATGGCCCTTGCTAGGAAGGAGCGTGGCTGGAAGACAACATGGCCAAAGCGTGAGTTCTGGCACAGGTGAGTCAGGAAGTCACTAACAGAAATGAAGACTCTAAAAGCAAAAAAAAAAAAAACAAAAAACAAAACAAAACAAACCCCAGAAACTCACTTACAAAATGTGCATTTTGGGTTGCTGAATCAAAACTGTCACGTTAGTGTTTCCTAATCAGCAGGTGTCTTCTGTGTTCAGAGAACAGGAGACTAGCAGCACATGAAAGTCAACATATGCAGTCAAGATTTCTCCATCTACTCTTAAGGCAACTGTAATGTTGCTTAAGCAACCACTTTGTAACTCAGAATTCTCTTAGTCCTGTGCTTACCATGCTGCCTTCTTTTATTTGAGGCAYCATTATAGTCTTTCTGGGGTTGTTTGTGGGGTTTGGGGTTTTTTTTTGTTTGCTTAGTTGTTTTGGTTTTTTAAAATTTGATTGTCCTCTGGAAAATAAGTTCACTTTCAGCTGGCATTTCAAAATCTTTGTTTTGTTCTTGAGGGGAGAATCACATCCAGTTTGGTCATATCAGGAAAGCTGATATTGTTTCAATGCAATCAGAAATAGTTGCTCCTAATAAATTCTCTGTTGTTTAATGTATAGATGTTCACCATGTACTTTCTGACCACTTGCTGTTTTCAACAAGTTGTTTCTTGTTGTGTCAGCACAAGCCTTTAAGGGACTGCATAGTGACCCTAAAGTTCCATTWCTGCTGAAGCAGTTCCCCTGATCATATATATACCTGTTCTGCACTGTGCAGGTGGACAGTGCTTTGTTTGGAGTGAATTTTGAGGCACTGTAAATGTGGCCCTGATTGGCGAAAAGTTTATCTTTGGAAGCCACTCTTCTGAGCTAGTAATAGGAGTTGTGTGAGTTTATGCAGGCTGACATCTGGGACAGCCACAAAGCTATGGCTGAAATGCAAAGAGTACATTTATTTCATTACCTTGCTAACTAGAGGATCCCAAAGCAGCACCCAGGCACACCAGACACACACAGGTGGGAATACAGGCACTTGGTCTGTGCTAGCAGGCAGTGGGCCTGCTGTTGGCACCTGCTGCTATTAGTGGGCATTTAGGTTTACCATCATGCTGTGGTCTCTCCTTGCTTTTTATTATCTCTGAGTTTTGATCTTCTCTCTCCCAACACAGGAGAGAGACAACACATCCAWGAGAGTGCCTCCAAGTCACTCCAAACACCTGTGTTMYCTCTTCACAGAGATTCTACTTCTYAAAACAGACAGAGCAWAWACAGCAGTAGGSATAATACATGGGATTTCCCACATGTTATTCTCCAGGCCTTGGCATCTCCAGCCGCAAGGTCACTTGAATGAATCCTCCTTGCCATTCTTCTGCTTTTAACTCTTTCCTCCCACCATGAGTCCTATTTTGTCTTAATAAGCAAAATAGTATGTATAACGTAATATAATGTAATGTGTGCATTCAGTTTTATTATATAAAGGGAGTAATTTAAACATTTGATTGTGTTCTCTGGAAAAGACATTATAATCCCGTGTTATTTCTTTCCTGCACTCAGATTACGGYTTGAGCGGACACAGCATTACGTAGAAGCCTTTGTCGAGCGCTCTAACGGGGATGTTGTGGTATCTGCCTCTACCCGAGAGTGGGCCATAAAGAGACACTTATACAGTCCCAAGGGAGTAGCTGCATGCAAGAACCTTGGCCGTGTAATGGCACAGCGCTGTTTGGAAGCAGGAATCAACTTTGTGAACTTTAAAGCCATTATCCCCTGGGAGCACCATTGTGACTCGGCAAGTGCCCATCTCCTTATTCCTTTGACCCTTTTTTCCTTTTTAGACATTAATTTTACTCTTTTCACTATTAATTTTCTTATGTGACTTGACAGTCCCTCCTTGCAACACTCAGAAAAGCAGCTTTGACAAGCTGCAGTTCCTGGCATTATGCTTCCATGAAGCTGTTAAACTCTGCCCCTTCATGTAACATGTCCTCACTGATACTTCACTATTGATGGCTTATTTTTTTATTTATTTGTGTCTATTTTTTATAMAAGATTCAGGAATTTGAGAAAGCTATGGAGGAGGGTGGTGTYGTTCTGCGTGAGCCACGAAGAATCTACCGGTAAAATGGAGACTGTTGGGAAGACTTTCCAAGGAACRAGGATCACTTCTTTAGGTTTGTGTACTGGTAGAGGGAAGGTCCAGAGATGGAAAAAGTTGGAATGTGTCATCTTATAATAAAATATTTTCAAATTTATAATAGTGTCATATTCTTTATTCTAAAATGATTAACACCTTTAAGGCTAGAATAAACTTACCACAGTTCAGCCTGACAGAATTTATTAATAATTCAACATCTAAAAAAATATATTTTATTTTTAATATTTGATATTGTTTATTCTAACCTGAATTCTGGAAATGCTTTGATACTTGATCCTTGTACACGTCAGTCTAATTTAGCAAAATGCAGACATGTGAATGTTGAGAACTGTGATAATGTGCTAATTTTGGTGAAAAGATTGAATTCCCTAACTCATCTTTGCAGCTTTCTTCCAGTCTTGAGATTCTAACTGCTTAACGACATAGATTCAGGGACACAGCACAAAAGGCAGCTGTAGGGAGTAAGAAGCCTGTTCTCTCCTTATGTGTCTGCCTGTTGCTTGCACAGGCCAGTGCTGTCAGCGTCTCTGCCTGATGGATCGGCAGAGCTCCCCAGCATGACCAGGCTTTGTAATCCCCCCACTGAGTGGGTTTGAACCTCTCTGACAAGCAGGTTCAAGGAGGCAAGCCTGGTCAGTGCAACTCCTGTCGGTATCCTGGTGCTGGATCTGCTGCCTCGTGTTTGCAGGTGCTGGGACAAGAGCAGTGAACGCCGCCGCTGTGTGCTGGGATTCAGCAGCATGCGGGGTGAGCCCGGCTCGGTTCTGGCATCTCTACTAAATCCTCAACGTTCAACTGACATGATGAACAAAACCCCAGTGTTTTACTGTATTTTTAGCTAGTAGCTGCTTCATCATAATAAACTCAGTGACGGCCTCTGTGTGACYTGTATTCCGGCAGAAGCGCAGCAGCAGGTGTCCCTGAGCTCCCTGTGAGCGCGGGCTGTGGCCGCTCCCGTTTCGAGCCGAACTCTCCCGATCATTAGTCTCCGCCGCTGGGGTCCCGCTCAAAGCTCCGGAGGCGCTGCCCTTCCCATCGCTTACCGCGGATCGGGCCCGCCCCGGGGGCAGGGCCGGGCACGCAGGCGCGCCGGGCCGGGCTGGGCTAGGGCGGCGATGGAGGTGGGCGCCGAGGGTTTTGCCCGGTGCCTGCCGCGCCTCAGGCGCCGCATCCTCCGCTCCGCCTTCGTGGGTGAGTGCCGGGGCGTCYCGTCCGGCCCCAGTGCTGCCCTCAGCCCCCGGCCGGCCGCGCTGACCCCCGCCCGCCGTAGGGACCCGGGCACCGAGGGGTACTGCAGCCGATAATGGCGCTGAGGCGCCTGATTCAAACAGGCTGCAGAGGCTGGGAAAGGAGCCCTGGCTGCCGTGCTGGCCTCGGCTCGGCGGGTTGGGGGCTTGGAGTGTTAACCGGGGTCGGGACTGGGGCACCAGCCCTGCAGAGGGTGAAGCAGGCCACTCCTGAGGGGCGGGGGGTGTCCCTGMCTCGTCCTGCGTAGGGATGAGGCAGCTGGAGGTGTAAGCCCCACAGCCTTTTTAGCCTGCTGCCGGTGGTTTGACAAAGATTACGGTGAAGTGTTTGAGAGAGCCCCATCCTCGTGCTGRTGAAGCACATGCCTCAAATTTCAGATTTTCTTGTGTTCTTTCCACTTCAACAGCCCTTGATATGGAGTTTACTGGCTTGCATTCAACTTGCCTACAAAACAACGAGCCCAGGTAAAGCTGTTGGACTTGAAATGTGAGGGAGACTTGTTACTCTAACCCTGWGAGAACAACCTGTGCAAAGCAAACCTTCATGTGTCCGCTCTCATTTCCCCAATTCTGGTTTTGTTCCTAGCTTGTTTGACTCCCCTGCAGAGCGGTATCTGAAGGCCAGGCGGAGTGTTCAGCGCTTCACTCTTGTTCAGCTTGGTAAGTGCTGCTCTGACACAGAAAGTGATCTCCCGAGATCTTACAGGTAACTGGCCTTTTGCTAACAGGTGGGTCCTGCAGTTGGCTCTGGCCTTAGTTCACTAATTACAGAGACATTTGCCTTTTTTCCTCCCCCTGATACTTATTGCTAGCAACTTTTTAATAGTCTAAAGTGGACCATTTTTAAAGGTTGCAGTTAAAAACACAAGGCTTTTAAATCAGGGGATGCAAACACAAAGCATATGATGGCAGCTTCTGTTCAGAACTGTGTCATTTGATACAGTGCATGATGAGTAAGGGGACTGTGAGGAAAATGAAGGCTGCTATTTCTGATATTCCTAAAATAACAAAAAAATCAACATGAGAAAGGGCCTGTGGAGGTGGGCWATTGACAGTTAAGAACCAGTAAGGAGTCAAGAAACCAGCTCAAAAACAGTTTGAAATATTGTTCCAAGTCTTAGGGTATGTAAGATCTTAGTGTGCTTTTAGGGATTAAGAGAAGAAAAAAGAACTTGAGAAGTAAAACCCATGTTTCAGTTTGTTCCAAACATTTTTGTAGTGTACTTGGACCACAGACTCATCTGTGTATGCATGGTCAGTGACTCATCACCACCTCTTGCACATTGTTCAGTCTATTTTTTAATTTAGATTTGACTCCTTTTCCCACATAGCAGTAAAAGCCTGTCCTGTTCAGCTCTCAGGGAGCTGGGAGTGGCCTGGCATYTGCTGCTAAGATTGGCACTGTGACATTGCTGAATGGCAAACATGTACTTCTTGAGGGGCTCCCCACATCCCTTCTCTCATTTGCACACTCTCTGTAGACACCYAGCTAAATACTGCCATCTCAACAGACGTTTCTTTCTTGCAGGGCTGGCAATATTCTCAAAAGAAAATTCAAACAAGTAAGTAAAAAAWCAGTTTTCTGTTATAATAAGGACAGTGCAGTAGAGATTTTATACATAATCCCCTTTGGGCAGAGTTATTACTTTTAACTATTTTCTAGAGWTTTTTTTTKTTTYTGTTTTAGGTATGTGGTGCATCCATACAACTTTTTTCTCTTTCCCTCAACATTGGGAGTAAGGGATGTCGAACTCACCCTCTCTGCATCTAGTATTCAGTTCCTGTCTCATTATGGCTTTGACTATAACAAGGTATGTAACCTCTGCCAAAACCAGAAAAAGAAATAGAAATCACTGCAATTGCAGAAGAACTCAGGAGCAATATCCCTAAATGTTACATTTCTGAGGTAAATAGCATCTTGCTAAAGTATGAATGCATTATGCAGTTCTTTGTCAACAAGARCAGTGAGTATGTTTTTTTCTGAACTAATGTAAAGGCAACAATTACATCTTTGTCAGCCTCAGACAGATTTTTCTGACTAAATAAAACCCCCCAAACCTATCTCCGATGAGCTGAGAATTTACTAAACAGACCCTGCTGGGTGTCTTTATGATCCRTGAAGGTGCAGAAGTATCAATTTACCTACATCTTAGGTATTGCCACATTTTCCATAAAATTTAGACTGCGTCATCMCTGTTTTGCAATTTTGGGCAGGAAGCATCTGATATCTTGACACTTCGAAGTGTTTTACTAAGGGGAAGGTAAAAGCAGAGCAAAAAAGTTGATTACAGTTGACCAATATCCTTTTCTGTTCTCCATACCTGTTGGATTGCCTGCTGTCTGTTGGTCCTGACTGACCTGCTAATTCTCTAATGTGCTGTGGGAAAATCCAGGGGAATGTAACCGATCTGGCATTTTTTCTCCCCTCAGTTCCTCAAAGATGGAATCCCATATATGAATGAGGTACAGGAGAAGAACCTTAGGCAGCATCTTTTAGCGGGTAGTTGGAAAGTCTGCAGGTGAGCGCTGTTCAGAGCGTGTCTCTTCAGTCCYGTGTGCATGGCTTAGCTGCACTCAAATCATGTTTTGTAGAAATATTGAAGCTTATTGGTCTGAATTTGCAACATGCTGTGGTCTCTGAAGGAAGATTGGGATCACAGGATATGTGGAGAATTAGGTGCATTGAGAATTGGGAAATGAAGCTTTTGCATTCCTACAGCAAGGCACATGGCTTCAGTTGTAAAGAGCATTTCTTGCACTACCTTTTTCCCCCTCATCCAGCACTAATAATGCAGACAGGGATGTCCTGAAGAAAGCTATTGATGAAGTGACCTCTTGGATAGCTGCAGCAGCAGAAGATGAGACTATGGTTCTGCAGGATCTGAGTGGTATGAAACAGGGTGCCTCCCTTAGGCACCTGTGAGCTCTGAGTGGCTTCATCATTTCTTGTGAACCTCTGGGGCTGCTACTGTTCTTTTTTCTGTTAAATTGCTCTGTTGAGAGAGAAAGCACCAGTGCCCATCCTGCCTTTACACCTCATTGCCCCAGTTTACACTTCAGTTCCTATCAGAGTTCATCTCTGGGCTCTGCTTTTCTGGTCTGTTGGGGTGGTGGGTCTTTCTGAAGAGCAAGTGCCTGTCTGGTTACTTTGAGAATTCTTTGTGACAATTGTCTTCCATTTTGTGTTACTTCTGAGCAGCAGCTCAAGAATTTGTAATTGCTCTGAATCTTTWAAATCCTGGGTGGTCTGTTTTTTTGTTTATTTTCTTCCCCTCCTTTCAGAGTTAGGTCTCTCATGTAGAGCAACAGGGATCCCCAGTAGACACATATATGACAGTGGGATAAACAGGCCACTTACCACCTGTTAGGTTTTGGGAGCACTATAGCAGACCTGAGGAACTTCTGTGCTGACTTGAAGGACAGGGAATTTTTGTAAGGAATAATTTGTAGGTTTATTCACAGAACCCAAAACTTAATCCTCW
Source organism: Malurus melanocephalus (assembly GCF_030028575.1). Classification (NCBI taxonomy): domain Eukaryota; kingdom Metazoa; phylum Chordata; class Aves; order Passeriformes; family Maluridae; genus Malurus; species Malurus melanocephalus. The sequence continues at coordinate 2,897,987 of NW_026623270.1, read as the reverse complement.
AAGTCAGGGAATAAAATACAGAAGAGGTTAGGAAGGACAAAGAGTATTCAAGGCTTCATGTGTTGATGTTTTTTGCAGAAAGTGCAATATGAGGGGTGGGGACTGTGCTGTGTTTTTCATCTGCTTTGCCAGCTAGATATGATGCTGATATTTTAATAGTCTGGCAATGGTGAGCACCTGTGATGAGAAAGTCACTTAAGTAAACAAGATGACAGATTAAGGTGCCTCTTTTCATGCTGTTCAGAGAGGACTGGGTTAGTTTATTTTCAGCTGTGAAGGACAATGCATTGGTACTCCTTTTGTGGTTGGCTTCTGGGTCTGTTGGTCTGAAACTATCTAAAACCACAGAATGTCTTTTTCAGAGTAGTAGCCTGTCTYTCTCTTCTTTTCAGTTAATCTTTTCCTTTCCTCTGTGTCCTTACAAAAGCTTTTTGCCTGAAATTTTCACTATGACTTTGGGGGGGGTGGTTTTGTAGTTTGTTTATTTTTTTCTGTGAATTCTTTTTGTGTGTGTGTGTTGTTTGTTTTGTTTATGTATTGTGTATGGTAATGGATATTTTCTATACATTGGGATAGAAACATGGTCAGTGTGTGTAGAAAAACATGTTTTCCTTTTTAGGCTTGTCTGCACCTCTGAAGCTTTTACTGCCTTTTTTTTTTTTTTTTTAATCTTTTTTTTTTCCCAATCTGTCATAGGCTATCACGTGCTTGAAGTTCAGCTGGTTCTGAGGCAAGCTCTCCAAAATGTTTGGACAGAGCCTCTTGGAGACAAGAAGGTGAGATAGAAACGTGGACCTCTTGAAAAGAGGATTTCTACTTAGACAGATAGGACTGGCATTATTGCACRGACTCTGAAATGTTGCTTGAGCTTTTTATGATAGGGTCTAGGAGGAGGAGAAGACAAAGACAAAGCAAATATTGATTGTGGTATCCCAAGCAAAGGAATACAGAGAACTGAGCAACTCTGGTTTCTGTTTGTCCTGTAGCTACAAAATCCCTTGAAATGGAAGTGCTTGTCCTTGGGGCACTTCTGGAGGCACCCTTTYTGTGTCTTCAGACTTTATTAGACTTCAATAGTTCCACAAGAATGTACAGTTTTGGCCTTTTTTGTGGTTTTCCTCTGCTGACTTCTGCCGTGTAGTTGCTTTGAAGACTTTTGTTCTCTTTAATTTGCTGTTTTGCTATTGGCTACTGGTATTTTACATTTGGTGCAATATTTTAAATGTTAAACATATGTCTGTGGACTTCTCAAACTGTGGTTATATGATATCAGTCAGTTGCATAGAATTAGCTTACTCATATCTTTTTTTGCATTAGTCCTATTTCAATCTGATAACCACTGTCCACAGTGTGTCAGTTTTACCCAGTCTTTTCCCAACCTGAATTTTACCTGATTTACCCAACCTGAAGSATTGCCTTTGGGGACTTAGTTGGTATGACTGCTGTTTATCTTTGGGTTTTTGGTGCCATGAACTTAACATTTTGGTCTCAAGTTAAATTGAATTATGTTCTTTTGTGCTCAGAAAAGCCCTGTGGTAGGAATCACCCTCTTAAATAGAGAAGCACTAATAAGACTCACTTTGAGCAGGTCTGTTTAGGTTATTGGACCACTGATTTCCATATAGAAGTGAGACAGTCCCAAGGTGCCCAGGGATGCAGTTTTTCTGTCCTTCAATGTTTTGAAGCTGAAGTTGACCTCAGCATTACTGAACCGCAGTAAGTAATGTACATACAACTAACATGGGAGGCTGAGATACCCACTGACTGTTCTTTTCAGCTCATGGTGAAAAAAGTGAGCCCAGAGCATCGTCAGCTTCTGGAGAACTCTTCTTATGACCGCTGTCAGAAGAAGCTTATTCTCCTGGCTGCCCGAGGCTTCACCAACCTCTTCCAGATACTTGTTAATGCCAAGAAGGTAAAATGCTTTATCCCTACTCTCTTTTTCCATCTCTTTTTAATTTTCTATGTTAAATACAATACTAAAAATTCTGGTGTTACAGTTTGAGTCACCATCTAAGAAAGCTGAGCAGATTCTTGTCTCTTGGGCAAGCTGTGCTTTTCAGCYCATGATAGACCAGTTTATTGGACCATGCGGACCATTGGTCTGACTTTGTGTGGAAATTCTTATGTTCTGTATGCAGCTTATCAAATGGATTTCAACTTTAGAAGACTATGGGTGATGTGCTGCAAAGACTGTCCCTGCTCTTGTGAATGAGCATATAAAYCTGATGGTGGGAACATCGTTCACCTCAATTGAGAATCCACCTATTGTTCAGTTGAACTCAGAATCCAACTAGCTCCTTAAGTCCATTGAAAATAGAATGCTGCTGAGACAATATCCTCTCAGAAAGTCTACAAGTYTGATTTCCTGCAGGCAGTAGTCCTCCTGTGAGCCTTGCAGCCTGAATGACTCCTGTGTGAGTGTGTGTGGATGGTGTCTTCTGGAGGACAGGGTTACAGCTGTTGGGTATGTCTGTGTTTTTTATCTCTGAGCTCCAGAAATATGCTGCAATGGGCTGTTATGTTTTATTCCTTCTGTAGCCCCTGGTAGGACACAACATGCTAATGGACCTGATGCATCTTCACGACAAGTTCTACAGGCCCCTCCCAGGTACTGCTGTGCATAGCTGCCTTCCTGGTCTGCTGCCTTTGCACTGAGGGTCAAACAGACAGTGCAGTGGTCATTTGCCACCCCAGCTACCTGCAGGGCTTAGCAAGCAGCAGGCTGGTTGCCTCTTCTGAGCTCTGATGCTGGAGAGGGCATCATTGCCTGTTGCCACTTCTCTTTCCTATTATTTTGCTATACCACTGGCTTTTCTCCAGTTTCTTGATGCCTTTCTCCATGTGCTTTGTTTTCAGAAAGCTACGAGGAGTTTAAAAGGAACATTCACAATCTGTTTCCTGTCATCATAGACACCAAGACYGTAACAAAATCTATGCAGAAGGTGAGATGCACAGGTCTTTTTGTTTGAGGTTGAAAAGAGAGGCTATCTTCCCTTGTGCCCTGTGGTTACAGAAATGCAACTTGTTCTYAATGTTGCCCTGGGATGTTCTGATTTTATGTCTTGTTTAACAAATTGGCAATGGAAGTAATTGAACTCGGCATAAAATCTGTTTTGGTTGGTTTTCTAATACTTTCTTCTTTTGTAGGAATGTCTTTTTCCTCGAGCATCTAGTCTTCTGGAGGTGTATACAGTTTTGTGCAGGTACGTGGTGGGCAGCAGAGCCTTCAGCAATCCCTGTGTCTTCTTTGAAAAGGTRTTTTGTAATCAGTCATTTCCCATGTTCATATTTCCCCTCCTCCCAAGGGTTTTTCAATTGGATTCTTGTCTTTCTAAATTTAAGAGCAAAGGATTTGCCCATCTTTCTTATAAAGTAATAGTGTAGTAAATTATTTGTTCTGAGTCACTTTTCATGTTGAATCACCACTATTTAATTGGTCACAAATTTGGTTTGCAGGCAGCTGTACATGCAGCTTGAGAATTRTGTTGCTTATGTCATGTTCTGAAATGAGCAAGATTCAGTTCTTAGTGGAAATACTTCTTAATTTCAAATGCCTGTGCTAAGACAGGGCTGCGCTGAGGCCAAAGCAGTAGCTACATACAATGTTCAAGTGGAGCACAAGTAGATGATGTATCTCATGAGTGTAGTTATGATGTAGGAGACTTCTCTTATTTCACACTTCTTTTGTGAATTATTTTTTCTATGTCAGTTTTGCCAAGGAAAGAAACRTTTTGCCTGTTTTCCCTTACCTCCTACTCCCAAGAAGGAGGTGCAAAAATAGTATTCTTTTAAAAACAGTATTGGGATTCTGAGGTTTTGTTTGTTTGTTTCTTAGCAATTTCAGTCTGCAGATTCTGCTTGTTCTTTCTTTTACTTCAGTCATTCCAGGGTTATCTGTTTATTCTCCAGGGCTCCCCATTCAAATAGAACCATTTTGTCAACCTCTTTCTCAGCAGTGTTAGTTCTGCTCCCATTTTTTTGTATGCAATTAGAAAGATTTGCTGCTTRCAAGTTTTGAGTGAGGGAGGAGGCTAAGGAAGTATTTAATAGTTAGTTTTCAGGAAGAAAACTGGTAGTTACTATTCAAGTAAGTATTTTGGCCTTTTCATAGAGGCCTACCAAAGTTCCTTTTAAAGTCTCCGGTAGCTTCTTCTGAAATAAAGCTACAGGTCACTAGAGAACAGTGACTTTTCTATAACATAATGAGGAAAGACAAAAATGTTACATACCTACTTGTCTTACACATCTGCTTGTCTTCAGCAGCATCCTAAACCCCAAAGGTCCACCGTGCCCTGTTATAGCTCTTACAAGTGGCTGCTCAAGATACGGTAAGTTCTTAAACAAATATTCCAAGTCAGGTAGATCAAAAGAGGTTTGTTTTACTCTGTGGATGACCACAGGCAAAGCATTAGTGAATGRGTCTGCTGAATTTGCCCAGAGCTGCTAATACACATTTTTGCCCAGACCCAAAGCCTGGGCTSCCAGGACGTGTGTTCTGCATGTCCYTGGTAGCTGCTGAGGGTAATGCAGGGCAGGTTTGCATCATGCTGCTGCCACAGACAGCATTTACACTGTGTTGGGCTGAACTGAACCTGACTTGGGYGGTGAAGAGTCAGCAGCCCTTGGAAGGGATGAGGGGAGAGASAGCTGTCYTAGGARGGGAAGTAGAGAGAGCTAATGGCAACTTAGCAGGAGCTCAGTGGTTGGTGTGCAGGATTAGTGATGCACATGCAGAAGGTTGTGTCCAGGACATGGTGTCATACTGGCTGTGAGGCAGATGTTTTCTGGCTTCTGGCAGAAGCCAGTGTCCTGCAGTACAGGGTTTCCTGTGTTTTGAAATGGTTTCCATCAATAACATGGACAACTGAGCTTGGTTTAGGTCTTCATAAAAGTTAAATTTTTTTAATGAACATCTCTCAAAGCTTTTCAGACATTCATGTAACATTCATGTTTTTTAAAATGCATGGTAGAAGCACAGACTTTCTACTGAGTGTAAAGTTTTCAGGGTGAGGAAGGAAACAGAGTTGAAGCAAGGGGGGAAAGAACCTCCAGAACAGTGGATCTTATKAATTAGATCCAGGATTCTGCAGTGCAGCAGTTTTCACAATATATTAAATGTGTTTACTACTTCTTCATTTTGTTGGACACTTAACAGCTGAGAAGAAATCACCTCATGAGGCAGGCTATGATGCATTTCTCTGTGGTTCAGGTAAAATGCTTCTTAAAAACTCSTTCAGAGTTTGTGCTGGGACTTGGCAATCCTTTCCTTCTCTGTAGATCTATTTGATGCTAAAATRTATTTGTTTATATACAATCTGTTGCTCTTAGTAACTTAGCTGCACTTCGGTGCATTTTTGCTTTCCATGTATTTAGCTGTGTTTCTCTAGCTTTACTCTAATGCCACTTCATTATTCCTTCTTCCAGTTCTTCTGATGTCGGCTCATTTGCTACTCTGCAGATCCACAGAGTGAGTAACGTTTAAGTGTTGACCGAAAATTGCGTTACGTGGATGGGTCCTATGGAAAACAGCCTTCTGTTTGCTTCGCAGGCTGGCTTTCCTTTTGAACAAATGCAAGTGTTATTGGAAATGTCATGTTCTAATTAGATTTTTATTTTATAGCAGTAGTAGTTTTATGTCAAAGCTGACATTTTAAAAATGAAATCAGGGACCATGTGATGGCTCAGAGGTTGGGAAATGACATTGCGACTTTATTCTTGAACAAGGTCTCTCAAGTTCAGTTCACTTGGGTAAGGGTCAAATAATTTTCCATTAGTTTCCATTTTTGAAATCTCTGTGAATCAGTGCCTTCAGTTAAGTTCYCTTCCSTTTTCATGCAGCTTTTTGACTTCTGTAGAAGATACTACGAACTGAAATGCCTGTTTTGTGACTAGTTGAAAAGCCTGTAGCAGTGCAGCCCTGGAGAACAAAAACTTTATTCTCTTTTGTTTTCTGATTTAGTGATGCAGTGGAGGCTGATCCTTCTTTCTCGCAGTATCTCACCGTGTTAGCTGAGCATGTGAACAAAGTGAATTTCATCCGAGGTGGTGTTTCAAGCATTGTGCGTATGAATTGCAGGTCTGTGACCTGTGTGTGGGGTGCATAGGTCAGTAGCCTATTTGATGGCTTCATTAGAGGGGAGGAATCCACCAGTGCTGGGGCCCACCTTGGCAGAAATTGTCGTCATTCAAATTACACAGTGGACCTTTTAAARTGGCAAAAGAGTTGAATTTCTGCTTTGTGAAATATATTCATACTGTTATTCTGTAACATGGCACATTGCTGTTTATCAGGTGGTTTCTCTATGTTAATTATGACAGTTTGATTTTACGACTGATATTTAGATGAGTCTAAGGGCAAAAGAAAGATAATTTTACACTAACAGCTGTATTATTTAACCTGTCATTTATTTGTCATGTTTTGCAAATTTTCTGATTGTTAGTAATGCCTCTGAAGTATTTCCAAATTCAGACATGTCTCAATRTTGTACATTTTCCAGAATCTTTCTGGGGAAGATGCTCCCTGCCATCGTCCCCCTGCATTGGTTGTTCATGTCCGAGGCTGGCCAGGGCTGAATGAGAGGCAGATTTACCAAGAGTTTAAAGCTCGTTGTCGCTTTGATGTCAGACGGCTTTCAAAGAACCAGTTCATTCTTCTCTCCAATAAATATAAGCAGTAAGTGATCAGGAACTCTCAATTTTCAGTCCTTTGTTCCTTTMATCCAAGCCTTGGTCCATTCTCTCTCTGCTGTGACAGCTCTTGGGTAGAAATTCCTGCCCTGAGCTGTAAGCAGCCTGYGGGCTCAGGCTCAAGCCGTGCTTTCATTGCAGCGTCAGGCTCGTCCTACGGGATTACAGGCACCACCCTCACCTGCAGGTCTCCGTCTACCGCCACTGGAGGCACTCGCCGAGCGTGAACTGCCTGCTGCAGTGAGTTGCGGAAGCACCGGAATGGGGAAGGGAGAAGCTTTCCTTTCAGGTCGGAGGCCCTGGCACAGCAGTAGCCTGCCACGTGTTTGCAGTGTCCTCCTGCCAACCCCTCGGGGCAACAAGGGGCTCAGAAGCAGGTTTGCTTGCCGACTGCTGGGCTTTCAGCCCTGGGCCCGTGGACTTTAATCTTGGTAATGGTTAACCCTGGAATATTACACCTTGGATAGCACAAAACTACATACATGCTGTCACAGYGGACAGGTGGTAATCTTAATGAGCTGTAGCACCAGCTCTAATAAGTATGATGAGAGGGAGGCAGGGTCTCCTGCGTGTGGGATGGATGTGGATTTTTTTTTCCTACTGTAGCTGAGTTGAAAGCTTGGTAGTGGGAAAGAATTTCAGATTCAAAATGCACCCCTCTTGTGAGAAGGTAACAGTGATGTTCATGAAGGGTGCATTTCTGGTTTGACATAGTTTGGAAAAGAATCTCAGGGTTTAATAAGAACAAGATTAAGCCACAAATATAAGTAGCCTAACAGCATTTTATTATTCTTGTCCCWTAGAATATCTGGTATTGTAGCACTGTGGTCTCTCTTTGCCTTTGCATTTGGAGGAGCTCCTAGATGTTGACTCCAGAGGACTACTTTAGAGACGTGAGGAACACAGATCTTGTTTCTTGTGTTTGTCTGTTTTGTTTCATTCAATAAAATATGAGAAAACAAACCCAAACGTAAAAACCGCCAAAACTACTATGTATACTGTTTGAATTGTTTTCTTGGAAATGTGTTTTTAAAGAGGGTGTTTTGTTTTGCAATTTATGATATTTTGTAATCTGCTCAAAGCATCATTCCCTCCTGAAAAAGGAGATGATTGTTTCAATGCCTAAACTACTTTGGTCATGTGTAGGTTCTTCACAACCATTCGTACCCTGTTTGTTCCCAGTGCTCGTGCTTGCTGCATAAAACACATTTCTGATAAAGTTCAGGAAGTTATGAAATGAAAGATGCTATTTTTAGCTTCAGTTGTATAGCAGGGGAAATGTCACTGTTTACCAATTGAAAACGGGCAGAGCTGATGGAGAAACCACTCTTGGGGCTCATGACAAATTCTGGGGAATAGTAAATAATGTACAGTGCTGTCAGTGCAGTATCACACACTGGTCTTTTCAGTGGCATTGCAGCTGAGGTTTGACACAGGTAAGTGGAATTTATCAGGTTCCAGCTTGTGGAGTATACACAGGTCAGGGGAGTCAGCACACATTTCTGTTTGCTTCTGGTGCACAACATGTGAGCAGTACTTTGTCCAGAGTAGCATGAGACATGCTTTGTGGATTAGTTTTCTTGATATAGCTGGAGTATTTGTCAGTCCAGGGACTTTTGTCTTCAGAGATTTTTCTTATTAATTTCCTTCTCCTCTTAAAAATAAACCTGTTGATTCAGGGTTTCCAAATAATGTCATTAGTCAGACTTAATTGGATGGGGCCCATGATCACCTAATAGGCAGAATCTGCCTTTAATTGACTGTAATGTGGGAGTTTCTGCAGGGGACTGTAAGGCAGCAGCACTGCACTGTGGTGTGCCTGAAGATCACGTGCTGTCTGCTGCTGAGGGCCTGCTGCTCCACTGCTCTTGAGGGGAAAAGGGCAGCACATCTTCAGMTGTGGCTCTCGAGTTCTGCACAGCTTGTGGTTTACAGCTCTTGTTTCATAAACAAGCTCCTACAAGACAAGTAACTGACATCATGATGACCTTTATAACTGTTTAGTGATGGGATTCTCTGTCACAGTGTTCTTCAAGTACCAGTGTTAAGTGTCTCCCTGTTGATTCTGTAATGTTTGTCTTTTAGCATCATTAGACACTCCACTTGTGTCAAGGAGAGCACAGGCTCTTTGTGTTGAGTGCATTCAGAAAGATTTTCACTGGGTGTTAATATACAGTAGCATGTGTTTTCCCATGAAAACACTCTTCTTGACTTGTGATCTGGGAAGCATAATACCCTTGTTTTCTGTGGTCTGGATTCAGCTGGCCATATAAGTGTGGAGAGACAAAGCCCTACTTGAATCTGTCTTTACAGTCTGGGGGTCATGAAGAYACAGGTGCTGTTACTTTTGAGAAGCCCAGCAGTTTGTAAGGGAGCATGCACTTTGAAGGAACAAATAAATGGTTGTCTTTAAGTTCTGTTCCCTTCCTCCCATTTTCTTCTCAGAGCAGCACACAGACAAATAATGAATTASTTCCCTGTAGTGCTGTTTTCTCTCTTGGCTCACCCTCTAGAGAAGCACATTTTCCCCTGAACAAGTAGAGATCCTCTCACCCTTTCTGGAGAAGCAGCCTTTGGGTCTGWCCATGTGTTTTCTATTTCCAAGAGWCACRCAGACCTTRTGTAKCAATGTGGTGTGGTGAATCAAGAGACCTGGCCTTCCTGCATTAGAGCTGGGAGAAATAAGATACAATTGCTGTAAAGCTATCAGATATTCCTAGTATAAATCAGTTAAGTTTACATGCAGAGTACAAACATGAAGAAATCAGAGTGAGTTGAGTATGTTCAGGTGTCTAAGGAAAGACTTTACAGAAACTAGTTGCCTGTCTCTGATAATCAAGGGTCACTTGCTGCTCAAAGCCTCTTAAAGAGCTCATTGAGATGTACAGGCAATCAGTTCCAATGAAATGCGTTAGCTGGGGGTTGGTCAAACAAATCAGAGCAGGAACATTTGGCTGTGGGAACAGAGCTGCACGTTTTTCTGTGCAGTTGTTGATCAAGATACAATCTTCCTGAACATGTCAATCTGGCCATTCCAASCTCAGCCGTTGGTTTTGTTCCAGAYTAGGGAATTCTTATTATTTGGGAATATCCAAAGTATTTCAGGTTATGCCTGTTTCTGCCTGTCTCCTGCAAGGAATAGGAGATACTTTAAATTCTAATGAGGTCATTTCATGGTGGTGCAACCTGACTTGTAACTCTGGCCCTGAAGAGGTGTRTGTCAGAACCTTTGAGTTGTTCTGAGGGCTGCCAGCTCAGAAAATCAAGCCTGGCTCCCTTAGACAGTGGTAAAACCACAGCAGAGTCCCTAGCAGCACACCTGCCTCACAGCACTGAGAAATGTGTGCTTTAGCTGTAAGGCTTGAAAGAATAATTCCAACCCTCAATGAAAMAGATGTTAAAATTCAAGTTGTAAAGATGTACATTAAAAATATAGCCCTGCAAAYGGAACACTGTAGAATATATTTATTTACAAGAACAATTTGGTTTTTGATACRTGGACTTTTTATGTGTTCAAGATTAAATATGTGGGTTCTGACATAACATCTCCAATGAGAAKGCATGGAAAAACCGAACTCTAAATATTCCTTTGTTCTTGCTGCTGCTCATGGCTTTAGTGGTGATATGCCAGATTGATGCKGGCACTGGAGGACAGGAGARCAGGATTTACCTYTCTGAAAAGATCCTTTTTTTTCATATAGAAGAAAATTTTWTATAGYTTTATGTTTTCAAATGGTGTGAATCAACAGTYCTTAACAACATGCTTTCATTCAAAAGACACCATAGCAGAAAACTTTGCTTCATCTTGGAATGGCGAGGTTGCAGATGTCTTGCTGGATCAGTAAAGTGCAACAGGCTGGTGCCAAGTGCTGAGCACTGCTCAGCCCCTTGGCTGGAGGTTCTCTCASAAGCCAGAAGGCTTTGGCTGTGTCTCAGCACCACAGCTGGGTCAGAACTTTGTGTGCTGATGAAGCGATAGAGTTTCCATATGCCTTAGACATGGGAAAACCTTGCTGTGCAACTGCTCTGTTAACGCATTCTTGTGGTGTTCTTTTACGTGCAGCAGCAAATCTGACTTTTATTTTCTGGTGTTATCTCCCTTTTTCCCATGGCTTTTCCCAGCAGCCCCTTTCTACTGGTTGCTGTAGTCTCCWGCACCAGAGCACCCCCCACCCCCGGAAGGCTAAGTGAAGGGGCAGTAAATGAAATGCCATGGTTGTATTTCTTTTAACAATCCTTATGCTTAAGGAAAAGGAGGGGATTGTACCCAGTCTGACAAAAGGGACTCTTGGAAGGGGAACGTTGGGTCAGCCCAGTGCCCTCTGAAAGGCCTCTGTGTAAAGGTCATACAGAGCAGCGATGCTGGGGGGACCCCAAATCTTTGATCCCTTGGTTTGCTTGGAGGTATGGCATGGCTGACCCCTGAGATGGTTGTCCTGCAGAGCTGTCACTTGAGTAGCCTACACACCCCCGSTAGCTCTGGTGGAGAGTGACCCACATGAGTATGTGTGAGTGCTCTGTCTTCTGTTCCAAAAGCTGTGGCTGAGCAGCAGGGAGGGAAGCAGGATCTGTGTCCCCAGAGATAGGTGGAGCTCCTGGCACAGAAGATGGCCAAGGATTGCTGTGGTRCATTGACTGGAGGGAGAACATATGCAGGCAGAAGCAATGGAAAGTTGTTGTTTTTTTTTTTTTTCCAGAGGCCCCAAAGGAGCTGTGAGTTTGTTGCAAGGCAGGASGCCATGAAAAATGGGGAAGAGTTGTAGTTGCCAGGATGTATGGGAGACTAGGGAARGTTTATGCCTAATGTCTCACTTCATGCTTTCTCTTGCTGCAGAAACTACTTTGTTCRAGCTTGTGGTTTTAACTAAATCAGTGCTTAGGTATTGTGGGATTGCCTTCAAGCTTCCATTCTGGGAAAGAGCTTGGCACAGTCCCAACTCTGAGGGGTACCTGGGCTGGGGTTGCTCCTTTTTAAGCACAGATACAATATGCAGAATCACTCCCACCTGMCATTCAGACCCCTGCCCTGCAGCTTGGGCAGGGGAGTTAGACCCATATCCTCAGAGAAGGTGGATTCAAATCCCATCAGCATCCTAACAAGCAGGTGAGTAGTTGAATCCTCATGCAATTTCTCCCAGCCAGATGTTTCACCAAAGGTAAGATGAAGATGGGACTGCTGCACCTCTTCCTCCTCATGCAGGACAGCCAAGGACCCTCTTAGGACCCAGGAATGATTGACACTGGTTCTCCTGTTTCTGGAGATGGATGTGTCTGTCGACCTTGCACAAACAGAAGATGGCAACAGCAAGTGGGTTGGCAAAGAGCCTCATGTCAGTGATSTAAGTTAGGCTGGCTTTTAAAATACCTGTGGGATGGAAACCTGCAAAAGGTAATAGCCACACTGCAGGAGAAACGTGTGCCCTGGCAAAAACACAACCAGTTTAAAAGAAAATTTAAAAGTGTACTATTTAAAACTGAAAGACTGTTAAACATCACCCAGGCACACACAAATTGAGGAAATCCTAAAACACTTCTAAGTTTGGACCAGGACCACCCACTAACATTCCTGGAATTTACCTGGGCTTATAAGCAGTGGAAGAGTTATCTGCCATCTTAACTTTGAAGTAATACAACTATTTTACCTGCCCCATAACTCTTTGCACTAGCATTTGGACAGATCCATCACATGTTCTGACCTTGCTTGAGAAGATGCTGCTAGAAATTTCTGCTTTGCCTCCASCTTTTGGTTAACAAAGGTTCAGTTGTTTCGATTTCTCACTGTTTAATAAGATGCTTGCTTACAAGTGCAGCCAGCCTAACCAAAATAGGCACTTGTTTGCCCACTCTCTGGAACTCGTCTGTGATGTGCATGAAATGTGTCCAACTGGCTTTGCCATTCCTACATAAATGTGAGGATTTGCAAACCCTCAGGCTCCCACAGCTGCCTGCAGTGTTCAAAATTTGCCCCCTCCCCTGGGATGTGGGACAGAAGCAGCTTGATGTAATTGTTCCACAGGGCCACTGGGTCATGGGAAGCAATGCCACAGGGGACATGCTGGGCTCCTGGGTCTCCCTTGAGGTTCTGCAGCCTCCAGAAGCTGGGCAGTCTCCAGGGAATGGACTGGGTCTGGCTGCTCAGTGAGGGGTGTCTGGGGGCTCTGCAGCCAGAGATATTCCTGTGGAGGGGGGAATGCTCTTGCTCCACCAGTCAYGCATTGATGAATGTCCTGTATGTACCATAACTTAATACACGAGTAGTGCACGGTGATGGGAGGAACAGAGCTGCAACCAGAGTTCTCCCCAATTCCACAGGTACCTGTCACCATCTTTAGCCTTCCAAGTACCTGTACAGTCTGGCTGGCACCTCTGATTCCACACCTGCCCCTACTGAGCTTATCCTCCTTAACCTGCATGCTTCAAGAGGTGTCATCGCTGAAGGAAGCACCTGGCAGAGCAAACAGTGCCTGTCAGTGGCTGCTGGCTCACATCAAGCAGGAGGCAGGGCTGTGGCTTCACAAAGCACTGCCCCATTCCCTTGCTGCAGGCAGTTCCCATGAAGATGTGCTTGTTTGTCAGCTATTTCTGTGAGTATTGTGCACATATGCCGGGATTAGCAGCCTCGGTGCTGGCAGGACAAGAGGACCCTGACCCTGAGATTGGCTCAGCTGGTCACAGCATGGGCTGATAACACCCAGGCTCTAGGTTCAATCCCTGGTTGGGCCATCCACTTGAGAGGGGGACTCGAAGATTCTTGTGGGTCCCTTCCAACTGAAAATATTCTGTGAATCTGTGAACGTTGGTCCCACCATTTCTTCCCAGTTGTTGGCTCCCACTTCTTCTCAGGTTCAGCCAGCACAAAAGAGAGATGGGCTTTGCTGCTCAGCAGTGAAGAGGGAAAAAAAAAAAAAAAAAAAAAGTTGGATTTGGAGAGAATGGGCAGGAATAGGTGACTGGGAGCTGGAGGTGATGTGAAAGAGTTTGCTGCTCACGATCTGCAGGGGGAAACTAGTCTTCAGATGGGAGAGTTTGGTGCTTCAGCTGCACATCGATTTCTCCTCACTGAAGGTTACCACTTCTCTCGGGGTTTTGTATATTCACCCTGTAATCTGCCACATTCACCACAAATCCCACCAGAGAGTAGCTGACACATGGAGCTGACTGGAGGGTCAGTGTTTCTTTCCTGCTACTCTTCTCCTGCAACTCTGAAGTTTAGGAACGAATGCAGCTTCCTCTATAAATAAGGATTTCCCCTTACACCAACACTTCCTTAGCGTGGGGATGGTGCTTGCTCTGTGTTCACAGTTCATATTGTCAGGMAGGTGTCCCAGGAAGCTGAATACAGCCATGGTTGCCCTTCTCTGCACCCAGCTTGCCACAGGTGTGGGGACCAGCTCACTGCCAGTGTGCTCACTCCTCTGTGCTGGAGCTGGCTTCTCTGGCCCTTTAAATCTGCTCAGCTGGCTTGTTCACTTGGGGCAGAGACTGGGAGGAAATTTCCCTTGAGSCACTGTGGTAGGGACCCTGTGTGATTTTAATTTTCTGGCTGGGGGCAGGGTGCCCACCTAGTGGGGGGATTGAGCATTCCTTCCTTCACTCCTTATTCCTGCAATACCCAAGCACCAGCTTCMTGTTGTGTAGTCACTTGCGCTGTTTCTGGAGATGTGAAATGCTGTGTCTTGTTAAAGTTTTGAAGATTTAGTGGGTTTTGATTTTTTTCCAAGAAATCCCAAATTCACAAACAAATGGAGTTTTCACCACAAAAACTGGGACAATTTAAAAAAAAAAAAAAGGCAAGGTTTACTTTTTTCCCCTCAAAATCTGCTTTCCCTTGCCGATGGAACCAATGTTTTGGTTTCGTCACACTGCAAATCCGGCACCACCACCTGCCACTGGTYTCACCTCCCCCTCAAATCCATTTGTGCTGAAGACTGTAAACTCTTCCTGGGTAATCTCATGTAGCAATTTTCTATTTTCATTGTCTTCAAAAATCTGAAAAACTCATCCACCTACAGAGTGCATCCCTTCAAGAGGGTGTAACTAAAATTCTGGGTTTCCAACCCATCCTGGCTATTTCTACTCCCACCTTACCTCCCATGTCCCATCCATTAAKGCTTTCTGGAGGGCTCTCTGAATGGTTTCTCCAAGTCCCTTGACACAGGAGACCAGAGGGTTTGCACTGCTGGTGGTGATGCTGAATGAAGCAGAAATGTACATGAGCCTGAGTGGCAGCAATTCAGGAGCCCTGCATTTCACAGTGGTTGTGAATGTGACAGCACAGCAGTGATGAGGAATGCCGTGGTACTGACCATGGTGAGGTCAAGCCTCTTTGGAGGCCTCTTTCAGACAGTGAGGAACAASAACAAACTGGAGAGAACTATGAGTGGGTTTAAAATGAGGTAATTAATTCAGTAATTAATACTGAAAAGAATAATTGCATTGTTGCCTCCCAGAGCCCTCAGCAAGCAGAGTTTGAGAAACCTTTTTTTCCTGGAATCCTCCTTCCCACTGAATAGCAAAGCAATGGAAAATGCTTCTCCTCTTCTGATAAAGATGCAGAAAATATAACCAAGATGGCAAATCACCTGCATTACAATGTGCTTCATCAGCTACWAAGTACTTAACATGGAAACCAATCTGATAAAATTGTAACTATCATTAAAGAAAAAAAAATCAACATTTAAATAAAGTTTTGTTTATGTAACTGAACAATCTGTCATTTTTGTAGAGAACACAAAGTCGTTGATCAAAGTGATCTGTGTCTCTGTGTGTTAAAATGGTAATTAATGCATTGTGCTAATACATAAATATACACAAGTATGTGACTATAACCCATGGTATCATTTGATCTTGTGCCTGTTGCTATCTAGTGTAGTTTGCTCATATTTACAAAGACTTGGAGAAGTACAAAGTACCAAGCATCTTTTACCCCATTTATGGTAATTGCAGCTGATAATGTTCAAAGTTGGGTGGGAATAGCTCCTACATTTTCCACGAGTCATGAAGTGTGTTGTAATTTGTCTCCAAGGACCCAGGTGGGGGTGCAGCACTGATCCCTCCAGCTCCGGTGTGCTGATTTTAATYGCTTCTCCCTATCCATCAGAAAAGGGGGAGCTTGGTTGTGTCCTAGTCCTGTGCACTCTGAGGCTGTGTCTCWCTGCAAGGGGACACAGCCTCAATGCCTCTGCTGCGAGGAAGGGCCRAGTACTCGGCTCTGTCACTGTGACCTTCCCCTGCGAGTCCTGGGTTATCTCCTGTCAACAAAGGTGAAGCACCACCTTATCACTCTGCTTTAAGACAACTATCAGACAATGTGCAAGGGCATTTTTAGAGCGTGTAAGTAAGAATAAAACCCTACTATTGCTCTTCAAAAATGAGACTATAAAAAAAATTAAGCATGGGAAGAAATCTTTGTGCTTCTAATCTCTGAGTTTTGAATTAAATGGCAAAAACCCTTTAGGCTCTTTAAATACTTATTTATATACTCCATAAAAAAAGACTCGAAAAAAAATTGAGTACCAGGTGGCATTGATTTAAACCCACAAGCCAGCCAGCAATACAATTCAAATTACTTCTCTCATAAGCAAAGTAGCTCAGAGACATTTGCTAAGATTCTTGTTTTATGCTCGTGGTGCCCACCTCCCATCCCCACTGAACGTGGGCCTTGTGGCAGCCTCGTGGTTTTTTGTTTCCTGTGAAGGAGGAACTGTGGGCACAGGGGTGTACTCTTGCTCTCACAGCTGTTAAGGCAGCTCTGGTCCCCAGGGACTCATAGGAGACAGTCACCTTCTTTCWCAGGCAACTCTTGCTTGCAAGACCTGAAAAGCAAAGCAAATGAGATGCTGAAGGTCCACTGGTCCTACAGGAATGGAAAGTCACAGACATACTCATGAACTAGATTAAAGCCAAATAAGCAGACTTTTTTAGTACCACCCCTGCAGACAAAGCACTTGAATCCAGAATTCCCAAGAGCAGAACAGATGCAAAGGAGAGTATACTTTTTTTTTTTGTGCTACACTGAAGTGAGATGATTAATATGCTGAAGTGGGAACAGAGGACTAGAAGGAAGCTCTTATTTTGGCAAAGCTGAATTTCTTGTTAGTACAGTAACAAGAAACATTTTTTTAAGCTGATCACATACGTTCCTGAAAGTATTCAGGATTTTCTCCCTGTTCTTCTTTCAGGACCACAGAAGCTGTGGTCCTCTGGCACCAGATTAGTTTCCAGCCCAGATGCACTCTTAAGCTTAAGGTAATACAAATTGTCAGCCAGGCCAAGGCACTCTGACACTTTAAGATAATGTCCAACGGAAGTAATCATACAACTTCCTAACTGGAGGGAAAAAAGTGTGCTTCACAGGCASTTTTCCTCAGTTTTTCAGAACAAAAAAATGTAAGTCAACATTCAAGCAAGTATCAGGCTGGGTCCGGTTCCCAGTCAAGCCAAGGGGTGAGCTTTGTTGGAGGTTTCAATGGGAGCTGCTGTGGTAATTAAAATGTTTAAGATACRTGTTTGACAGAATTATCTTTACCTGGAATAATGCCAGCATGCTGCTTTTTGCAGATAATGGGTACTTGTGCATGTGAAGAATTGCAGACATTCAGTGGCCGCCACCGTGGTCCTGGTGAGGGGACCCCCAGCTAACCCAGCTCGTGCCTTCTTTGCCAAGAGGGTCAGTGGTGTTCCCAGTCTGCAGATGAGCCACGTGGGAGGAAAGCCAAAGACAAAGCCGAGGCAGGTCAGCACATGCACTTGGACAACTCTGCAGTTGATGTTGTAACTCCAAAAAGGTAACATTTCTTCAATTCTCAATSTATCTCAAGGGTTAAGGTGACAGAGAAAGTTTCCTTTTCTGCCTAAATTAGGAAAGAGAAGAAACTTCTGAGATKCCCTGTCTTGTGTGTATGTCTGTGTCCTTAAAGACCTCTACCAAATAAAGACTTTACATAAACAATCAGACAAAAATAAATTTTTTCCCTGAGGTAGAAGGAGCACATTGTGAGAGGGGGCGAAGGCAGCCCCCTGGAGCCAGCAGGTGAGTCTGAAATGAGCATGGAGGCAGAGAAGTTTTATTGCTGATGGTGTGACAGGAAAAGGGGCTGAAGCAGCTTGTGATTAGACTTGTGTGAAGGATTGATGAGTAGAAATGCAGAGAGGATGTGGCAGGSAGATACTGAAGATGCTTGCACTCCCCACACTCTCCATACTGGTTTTACTCATGCTTTGACAGCTCTGTCCGCACTGAAGAAACAAAAAAGTCACATGCCTCKTTGCCTTAGAATTTTTTTCCTTTGYATCATCCTTCTCTTCATTTKCCCAGTCTCTCAAGTCTTGTCTGGCACTTCAGGTGCTCAAAAGGAGTAAGTGAACATCGCAAGGCAGAGCTGCAGAGGTGATGAAAGAACAGRGCAAAAAACAAACCCCACCCAAAGCTGTGGACATTGGGAATAATATGGTGGACATAGGGGGCATGAGAGTTATTTCAGCACTGCTTATTATGTTTTTTCTGCTTGGTCCAATTCAACACAGGGCTGAAAGTCTGCAGCCARTGCAATGGCAGAAATACTATTTTAAGGTCTGTTTGTTTTCAATTCAGCTGTCAAACAGACGATTCAGCAGYCCAGGCCTTTGCCTACCCCCAGGAGGACATCTCTGGCTTCTGCAGCCATCAGATTGTGCAGCTATCCAAGAGCAGAGAAGACCAGGGCAGGAGCCCAAAAAGGAAATGCTTCCCCTCCTTTCCCCAGAAGTGTTCCCAAATCYTCATGTGAGCTTGGCTTCGGCATATGAGAAACAAATGACCCTASAAGGGAGGGGCCACCTGTGCCTATTCCAGAAGAATTCTGACTCTTATGCAATACTTTCTATGGAAAGAAAGGCTTTGAAGTGCACAAACATGTAATTTGCCTCATGGTGCTCCAACAGAGATACAAGGGGGTGATGTGCCCGTGATAGAATGCTGTGTTTGAGATGTGTGAGGAGCAAGCGAGAATGCGAGTACTGCCAGTCACAGATGGTGCCAGTCACTGCAGTGGGGAAGTGCTCTTGGCTGCGAGTTAGGGCAGAGCYTCTATCTCCTCTTGCATTAACATAAAGCCTGCTCTTGGAAGCCARAAAGTATAATTAGGCTTAATCAATCACATGTTTCCCACCAGGGAAGTCTGTTTCACCACTGACACAGGGAGATGAATGCTTGAAAAGCCTGGCCTTGTTTTGCCTGGCACAATGTTCCTTCAGGAATCAYGCACCTACAGTTTAATGATCATCACGAGAAAGATTTACATATGCAATTATGGAGCAGGCAGTACCACCCCTCAGCTGTTTCTTCCCTGCTGATGAAATTGTGAAGACTGAAGCATTTAAGCCTTGATTGAATAAAGTGCCTGAATACAAGCTAGAATTTAGGTGGCATTTAAGCCACATTCTCATGCCATGCTGACTTAAGCTTGCCTTTAGGAAGAGTTCGTGGTTTATATACCATCAAGAGCCTTTGTATTCAGAACCTGCACCCTGATCCCATCCTGAGGTGCACAAARTAGCTTGATCAAGTAGCTGAGAGGATGCAAGAAATCCCTGCAAAACTAGTTAGCTGGGATCAGGAAGCACCCTACAGCCTGGGGCTCATTCCCTGATTTTTGGCTCCCACATTCTGTATCATAGTTTAACTCTGCCAAAAGAGAATTAGTAGATGCTCATTGAGGCTATCGCAGGTGATAGGAGCAAAAACCCCCGCATGTTTGGAGATCCTGGCCAGCATCTTCCCATATTGCYTCCTGTGTCCCAGCAGTTATCAAACCAACAGCCATGAGCTGAGGGACTCTGGGGTCTCCTTTGCCATGGGAAGGATGAACCCCAGTGCCCTGCCCTCCTGATGTGCTGCTGCATCTGGCTGTTTCACGACTCTGCCACTGTGGTTACCCTCCAGCTCTGCACGCTGGCATTCCATCTCTATGCAATGTCAAAAGACAGCTCTGATTCGGTCTTCAGCCATCACAATGTCTCCAAAATGTTCCACTGAGAAAAAGAGACACAGTTCATCAGGTTGTTTTATGAATCTCTTCATCTACTTTTTTTCTTCTGACTCTTGTGGCTTCTACACCACCAACTAGTCTCTTACTGATTCTTCCTTCCTCTATCCCTGTCCCTCAAAAAAACCCACCCCAATATCAGAAATGAAGTCTTTCTTTGCCTGGGAGAGTAGTAAGCTTAATTTTGGCAAGATATGTGTAAAAATATGATGCATATTACATACCATACAGTCATCTGGGTGATTGGTACTTGGCCTGATGAGGAGGAGCTGCACATCTCTGTGACTGACACCCCTCTATCTCCTTCCATCGATCCATAGTTAGAGGAGGACTAGGAAATAACTTTGCTGAGAATGTGTCTCAGACTAGAGTCTGATTTCTTTGTACCACAGCAGAACAGTCCGCAAAACAGTCCACAGAACAACACAGTTGCAGAAAACTTA
>NW_026623270.1:2731545-2877545 GCF_030028575.1 Malurus melanocephalus | reverse complement strand
TGGCCTGGGGGCTGGTGGTAACCTGAACATTTCTACTCTGCACAGCCTGCTCAGATCCCACCATGGGTGCATAAGCAGAGACGATTGCCCACCTGGGACATGCCCTGAAGCCCTTTCTGCATCTGGCTCCAAAAGCACGTATTGCATGGCAGGGAGCCACACACAGATGCTGGTGTGCTGGTTTTTCTTGCTCATTTTTTCTTGCTCAAACCATGTGCCCTTGTCATCAAAAGATAAAGGCAAATTATGACCAGGCAGAAAAAATGTACTCCTGGGAAATGTGTTCAGCAGGAAAGAGAGGCAGCAGTAGTCCCTGGAACATCTAAATTCTGAGGAAAATATTTTCGATTAAATAAAGACTTGAGACTTCTTGACACTGAACATATTTTAGTTGTTGGAAGTCCCTGTTAAGGGGAGGGAGAAAGCAGYGGTGTTTTTAACCCCCCTCAGATGAAGAAGAAAGCTTAGGTTTTGATGCAGGAAGAAGTGGAATTCCTAAAATACACAGAACTTCAGGTTCTATATCTCCAGCTGCAATTCAGTTGGTGCTGTCTACAATAYAACTTATTTTGTGTTATCTCAACACTGCAGGGCAAGTGCTTTGTTACCAAATCAAGCCATGAATGGAAGAGGACAAGTCAATACTGTACCTGAAAGCAAACTGATGACACAGCCAAGATAGATGCTTATGCTGGAACTTTGGCAAGATATATCACAAGATATACCATATCGCTGTAGGAGCTAGAAATCCTGAACCTGGAGTCCTCAAAAGCAGCCTTTGTTCATGTGCAGGGCTTGAGTTATCATCCGTTTTACTGACACTGATTTCCATGTGGTGACTACCACAGCTTTGCATCTTGTCCCATTTCTGTTGAAGGTGTAAAGGAGAAAGTTGAAAATGCTGGAAATATATATTTAAAAAAGCCAAAACCCCTTGATTTTCTTTAATAAAATCAAAATAATTTCTTCTTGTGTTTGTGAGGTTGGCAAATTCCTTGTATTTTCAGTAGTTCTTTTACTATATTAGGTAAGTGTCTCAGATTTGGAGTTGTCTTCCCAGTGCTGCCGTGCTACCCCCATTTTGCAGAGGAGGAATTTTGATGGTGTTGAAGCAGTCTGAAGCAGAGTAAATGCGGGCCTCATGATTTCTATCCTCAGAGTCATTGTTCTGTACTCTTGCTACACTTTAACAATTTCCTTTTTCACTAAATATAATGGCCTTTTTTATATTTTAGGACTCTAGATCCACTCCATATGTGTACACGCTTCATAGAAGAGACAGTTCAGTGTTTTCACTCAGTGACCTTCTGACTTAAAGCAGCAAACCTACTGCATGAACTTGTCTTGCATTTGTGTTCAAGCTGGATCACCTTGAAAAATAAAAATTATCCCTGAGTCTATGTTTTGTCTTTGGAAAGAAGTATTAGAAGCAATTAAAAAATTATAGAAGAACTTTACTCAGAGGAAAATGTTTAGCTTCTTGAAAGTCTTCATTTTAAAAGTTCAGCATTTGGGAAGAATCCTAAAGCAGGAGGAAATATTTCCCTTCTGCAATGATGTTTTGATGTTTTGATGTATTGTGCTCTGGTTCATCTCTATCAGTCATGCTCCCAGCTGGACACCAAGAGAAAAGAGGATTGTAATACAAAGTCATATTCCATGGTGCACTGTGGGAGGTTCAGTACAAAAAGGAGAAATGAGACATGAGAAAACTGGGCTACAGTTTCCTTGCAGAACCACAATGTGATATACACAGTGAAATTTTGATTTTTAAAGTACCGCATGAATTCATGGGCCTTTAGACCACTTTTACAGTTCTGATGGAAATTTCCTTTTTTAAACCCCAGCATCACATAGTAATACACACCTCATTCAGACATGTCATTATAAAGCTCATGCTGTTCACTGCTTATTATCTAACTACAACCATACACAGTAGTTATACTTTCAACATGTCATTAGATGTCTCGCAAAGATGTGGCCCTAAGGAGTCACASACCTATCCTGGGCAAAGAGTGCCCAGAAAGGGCTGTTAACAATTCCTGTGTCATCTACATCGATTTTTTTTTTAAACTACTAGTGCCTCCATACAGCAGTTATCATCCTTTTAAATAATTTTCCAGTACAATGAATCCTCAGCAGTGTAGCTATTTCTGTTGTGCAATGGACAGGGAGACAGGTGAACCACCAGACTCCAGGTGAAACATCCTGAGTGTTCAGTGAACCCAAATAAAGAGATTCAGTTTTCACAGCAGCACGCATCAAGCTTTTTACTTAAACACCCATTCCTGCAGTGTAGAGGGCTAATAAAGAATAATGCCTAATTTCTGTGGTAGGTTGGAGATGCATGCAAATTATGAATATGTGATACAGAATAAAAGTAAACAGGTAAAAGATAGAAGACAGAATAGTAAATCAAGAGTAAAGATTATTTCAGGGCAATCTTTCTTACTAGGGCAGGCAGTTGACATAACTTAGTCTGACAAGCAACTCTGTTTCAAGATGGATTTTGACATCTGTTGATGGGAACATCCAGAAACAACACAGGTTGAAAGAGAGAGCACCATGGTGTCAGACCCTTCTTTCATTAACTTCATCAGTAATGCAAAACGCCTTAGTCTAGATGCACTACTGGCTAAAGCTCTGGTACTCAGAGCTTTTCTTCCAACATTTTATCATGGGAAGCTCTGACTCATCTCTGTCATGTCTCAGTCACATTTTCTAATGTGTAATTTCTGCCTTGCACAACTAAAGCTAAAGTAGTTTAAACCAGTTAACCATATACAGCAAGTTACTACTTCCATTCTTMCCCTATTGTCTCCCCACTGGTTTCCTGTATTGATTTACATATATAAAGTGAAAATATAGAATGAAAATACTGTTTCCTGTATTATCTTACACTACACAGCAGGGTGGCCCTAAAGCTTGGTTCCTGTCAGGGCTGCCAGCAGACAGGTGCAGTGTATTTTCTCTTTTGATGYGTGATCATGCTGGGTTTGGTGCAAACATTTGCACCATCAGTGACCAGGCAAAGAGGGAAGTAAGACTCAGAACGATTTTAGCAATGGTAGATTTCCACTGGGAACAGACCCCGCTGTCTTCAAGGTAAGAACAACCACCTGCTATGCATGTTATGACTGACTAGGTCTGCAGACAGCTGAAGAGCCTCTGAAACCCAAGGATACAGGGGATGAAGATGGGCAGTAGGAAACCTTGTTATTTTATATTAGTTTTCCCAAGCTCACAGCATCACTAAGAGCTCCTTGCTTGCTGATACTTGCTCTGATTTTGGAAACTCCCTGCAATTTACTCTGGCTGCTTCCTCACAAGCACTGTGAGCTCAGGTATGAGGTCAGATCCCAGAGCACCACGTGTGCTGCGCCCAGTCGCATAAACATGGCCATCTGGTATTTTTATATGTATATAAATATATCTGCACAGCTTCTGTAGCCAAGCTGGCCCATTTCCCCTCGATTGTTGGGGAGCAGAGCCAGCAGTGTCCCCCTGCAACCCAGCACACACGGGGGTGAGCAGCACACGCCTGGCCCTGGGGCTGCTGAGCTGTGGCTCTGCTCGGCTGCTGCTGGCATCACCCCTGAGCGCTGAGCCCTGGCTTGTCAYCCAGCGCCGTGCAGGTCAGAAAAAAGAAGGTGTGGCTCATGTCAGGAGCAGGAATCTCTCCAAATCCTCCCTTGCTGACGAGGCAGTCAGTCCATAAAGTTAACACGTAACCAATCCTCTAACCTTCCACCAGCTTGGGYAACACCACCAGACATCTCACTTTGCTTCCAGGGATTGGCACACCAGTGGGGGTCTCGCCTGCTCCTACCTTTCTATCCACCATTAATTACCCTTTTCTCATCAGCGTTTTCAGAGCAGAACCTAAAATTCATGAACTATTMAAAAAACACATCACATAAAGAATTCTAAAGCAGCCTGAAAACAGCCTAACCAAACTATTTTAGGGGCCTATATGGTTCCAACAGCAACTATAAACTGCCCATCTCACTGTCTGCCTTATTCTTACCTCAGGTAAGGTTCTTCCCTGTTTCCCACAGTACACTTGGCTTTCAGGCACTGAATCTACTTTCATAAACAAAACGTGGTGGGTCTTAACCACCCACAAAATAATACGATTAATTCACCTCTACCAACTATAATTGTCAAAATCTCTCAGTAGGATTGCAGGATTAAGCAGTAATCCTTGATTGAGAGCCTGCTTTTCCACATTTTTCTCATGAAAACACAATCCTAAGATTGCCATTAATAGGATTTTACAACTGCCCTTTCAACAACTGAGCAGCCACCAAGGAGTCTTCAGCACAGCACTGACTCTGAACTTTGTCATCTTTGTCTTCTGTTTTCTAGAATTTTAGCTTACTTTTAGCTATGAACAGATGATCCCTGTTGGTTTCAAAACTTGCTGGCAACGTGTATTTTCACCTTACTTTGTAGAAACCAACAATAAATTCAGCTCTCATGCCTGTTACCTATAAAATACAATCCCCCTAGGGAATTGGCACGTGCTACGAGCATGGCTGATACAAGTAAGATAAAAGATGTTCAGCAAGTTCCATGGTGGGTTTTGGKTTAGGTAACCTTACCCCATGCCTAACTTGTACTTTAATGATACTCTCATATCACCTACTGAGAARTATCTCTAAGACACAATGGCTCTTCCAGTCTCTGTGAGACTTAAGGGGTTCAGCCTCTGGCCATCATACACCCCTGTTTTTCAATGTGCCCCTCAGCTCTCTCTGTTAGAGGTTTGCATCCAGATCTTCAATCCACACTCTGAAACCTAAGCCCAATTCCTAAYGTTTGTTAGAGCTGAATAATTATGGAATGAAATTCAGCTGTAAAGTGGTACTGACTGAATGACCATCAGGAAAACTGGCACTGCCTGAAAGTGCTAACAAAGCTCATCCCTRAGGGGTTTTTGTAATGGCTCATGTAAGTATATAGTTAGGAGATTTGACTCCTGGCTACACAGAGGCTCTTTAATATACTGTACCAACCTGTACCAACCACACAAACCTCTCCAATTTGGTTTATAAGTCCTAAGTTGTTGTATTGTGTTTAATGAAAGAATTACATCTTTACAGGTTGCCTCCTGCCTCCAGGAATTTGAGATAGAAGAACATGGAATTATTCAAAGACTCCAAGAGAGATGATAAAAGGTAACCCTGCTAGCTTCCTACATACAGAATATTTGCAAGTGTTAGTACATTCAGTTTACATCCACTGCAAAGCTGGTCTGTCCCACCAAGTTAGCATCAGAGAGAAACATTTTAGGATAAATTACCATTCATGTGAAATCTGACTGCATGTTCACTTTAGATTGAAATGAAAAGAGTTTCCATATTGCACATCATGTCTTTACTGTCATACTAATTTCTAGTCCCAAGATCTACCCAGGTTCCATGTTTTGCTATCGTAGCCCCCTTGTTTAATATCTGAATAGTTAAACTGATTCAGAAATAGCTGCTCCATCTCTTGGCAACATCTGATATAAACACGGCTATTGAACCTTCCTCTTACTCCCAAAATCACTGAGGATAAAGCGTATTTGTGACCTATTTCCTTCAAGACCATGTTTTGCTCTGGTGTCCKGTAGATGGTGACTGATGGTGCTACAGGGACCAGTCATGAAGGAGATGTTCTATGCATGAGGGAGGTCTCAAACCCATCTGTCCCTTGGAGACAGGGAAGCCATGGAATCCCTGATTTTGGATTGCAGTGGGCTGCAAACACAAGTATCTGGTTAATCTTGAAATGTTAACATATTCCCACAATGACTCTTCTCATAACTTGTATACATATTTTGTTTTTGGGGGAAGGAACAGGTTTTTTCCTTTTTCAGAGGCCTGAAATTTTTAGTCCCATAGGCATTGAATGTAAGGTAGATTACAGCTTAATCCAACAAAAACCAGTTAGAAGTTGTTTTATTTCACTCATTTCCTTTCCTAACTTTATTCTGACCCTCCCTTTGGGGTCATTTATTTCTCACATTATTTAGTTGCTCTTCCCATTTGGGGATTTAGTAGTTTTAGTGAAACATTTAAAGGARAAGACCAAGAAAACTCTCTCCTTATTTGGCTAAGAATGTTTCTTCTGCTAATATCTGAATATAAAAACAACCTAATACTTGGGGCAAAAGCAGGGGGCATCCTCAAGGGACTTTTCAAGCTCTGAGTGTTGTTTGAACTTTTCAGGGGAGACCGTTTAAATCTCATGAAAAGATTTTTGAGTTTGGGTTTTTTTCTAGAATAAGATCAAGATACAGCTTTTACCTAGAGGAATGAATGTATGAGATTAATACAGTGATGGACTATTTTCTTTGCTCTGAGATTCTCCCTTCCCTTCCCTTCCCTTCCCTTCCCTTCCCTTCCCTTCCCTTCCCTTCCCTTCCCTTCCCTTCCCTTCCCTTCCCTTCCCTTCCCTTCCCTCTCTTCCTTTTTTGCCCTCACCTTCTATAACTTTTTTATTTGCTTCTCTTTCATTCTCCCTCCTCACTTTCTTGTTTTCTCATATAAAAAAGTAAAACAGATTTGCAAATGGACTTTTATTTTTGYAGATGGCATGTGGTGGCACAGTTCTAAATTGAGATTTTTTCTTTGGATCTGAACATCCCCAAATAGATTTTCTACTCCCTTCATGTTTGTTTGTTTGAACTAGGTCTCTTGGTATTGTAGCAGCTCAGGACAACTTTCCATATACTGCCATTCAGTTCCCACAAGAGTTAAATCCCAGGCTTTCAGCTAGATGAGTTGCCAGTTCCTGAGTGATGCCATTTGAAGCTCAGCCTCAGAGATGAGCCTGGGACCCTTTACTTGGCATGCCTCAGACTTTTGGAGCAATGGGAGCACTGCACACTTCTTTCTGAGTCATGGTCAGAGTCACCATTTGCTCTCCCTCTTACTCAAGGCAAATGGTTGGAGAAGGTAACCTTCAGCTTCTTCAAGGAAGTTCTTCAAAGGCTTCAGGGAAATCTGAACAAACCATGGATGTATCTGGAAGGAGAGGATTCTTTCCATCCTCATCTCTGAGTGCYGTCATGGAATGACCTTAGTAAGTCAAGAACTTTTTCCTCTTTGTTTTACTCTCCAAAGAGAAAACTTCTTTTCTACAATGATACAAACCAAGAACTTGCTTGAATGTTTTCATACTCCAAGTATTTTTTYCTCCTTAAGTCTTTTCATTCTCTTTTTCATTTCCTATTTGTTTTAACTTTTGATGCAGTTTCTCCTCTCCCTTTCTTCTGTGATGCTTTACTGTACTTTCAGCAGCACACTGCTGCAGTACTTTCCCTCTGCAGTTTTTGCAGAGCACTGCTTTTGGGAAGCTYGCCACTCATTCTGCTCAGTGCATTCACTTGTTGCATTCTCACTCACTTTCCTACCACATCTCATCTCCTGCTATGTGGTTTCTTATCTTCAGCTGTCTCAGGTGATGGCATGGTCAACATAGAGGTGGGGTTGTCATCAATATTTTTGCACGGGTTTAAATGCCAGGAAGCCCTGAGGCTTCCCGGGTTGTTTACAGAATGCTCATTCTTAGACTGTGATATCCTGTCTTAAGGAGCTGTTTWGAAATCAGGAAATGCAAGTGGGGTKAATGTCTCTRTTTAAATAATCATTGCACAATTTGCCCCAGTAAACCTTCTTTACCTTGGATATGGTGTTCTTAACTATTGGAGGATATGGGTAAATTCTTATTATGTAAATGAAAAAAGGTAGCTAGGCAAGCTCATTGTCAACAATTAGTCCCTGTTAAATCCCAAAGGGTCCTGAATCACAGAGCAGCTGGGAAGTTAACAGGGAATAGGGTATGAAATATTTGTTTGGAAATCAGCTGAAGCCAACGCTCCTAATTCTCTGTTACGAGATAAAAGGAGACATAGAAAAGAAGAGCTTACCCCATAACTTAGCAAAACAACCATTAAACCCATTATAACAATGGCAGGGAACCTGAACAGMTTGTGGTGGTGATGATGATGATGATGAAAATGGTGTGATGAACAACATCTCTTTGTGATGGGTTAGATTTGTAATGATTGCAAGATACCTACAMTCGTGCTATGTGTAAATATGGTTAAATTATGTTATGCTGTGATGATGCTTAAAGCAGGTAAGAAATTGCTCTCTCAAAACAGTGGCATTTTGCCTTCCCTCCACCTCTGTACTTGGAGGGAATACCAAGCTGAGTAATTGCATATTACTTTTACTTACTTAATTAAATCCCTTTCTGGAAAACTGATGTTGGTATCAATTTATTTTTTTTTTTTAAAGACCAAAAAAAGCCATGAACCAAATTCACTTGAAATGCACATGTTTAACTTAAAATTAATTCCATTAGCTTCAACAGAAACTGAAGAGCCCTGTCTGGGAACCATCTAGAGCTCTAACAAGAGCCACCAATGCCATTTGTCACGACCATATCATGAAACTGTGCAACCTGATGGAGACATTGCTTGTCCAAGAGCTCCTTGAGAGAATATCTTTAGCTATGGCTTAGCACTCACATGCTGAGCCCCACAGAGAGAAAGGCTCAGGATTTCTGTCAGCATGATGGGCTTAGTGATCTTTAACATTGCCAAGAGTAGTTCCAACTGGGTTTTAGCTAGCATCAGTATATCGAAGCTGGTTTTCCTTTTGCCAAGGTATGACCAGAAATTGAGGGTCCACAAAAAAGAAAGAAAAGGGGGAGGGGAGGAGCACACAATGCTCACAGTGTATTTTTATACATATTTACAGAAGGAAGAGCTGTGCTATCCAAACTTGAGCTTTCCCCATGGATGAGCCAAACATAACGTTTCATCCCAGCGAAGGCACAGAGAACATCTCAATGCACAGAAACATTTCTACACAGGAAAGGGTCTGGGAGATATTGACCCCACTTTGGGTAATTATGATCATCTCCTTCCTGGGTTTTTGTGAAAATGGAATTGTCCTCTGGTGCCTCTGCTTCCAGATCAAAAGAAACCCATTCACTGCGTACATCACACACTTGTCCATTGCTGATATCTCCTTACTGCTTTGTACATTCATTCTGTCAATCGAGTACATTGCTGGTTTTGGGTTCGCATATGGTTTTGACTATTATATAACCACCACACTATCTATTGTCTTCCTTCTTGGCTATAATACTGGTCTTTATCTCCTGACAGCCATCAGTATTGAGAGGTGTCTGTCTATTGTTTACCCCATCTGGTACCGATGCCACCGGTCACAGCACCAGTCGGCAATTGTGTGTGCAATTCTGTGGACTCTGTCTTTTTTCATGACAGTAGCCGAATATTTAACATGCAAGGATGACTCAACCAAGGAACAATTCGACGATGGCAACCATTGCCAAGCCCTGCTCATCTTCACATGGATCCTGACTTTCATGATCTTCATTCCTCTAATGATTCTGTCCAGCCTGATCTTGGTCATCAGGATTCATCGTAACTCCCTGAGACCTCATTCRTCAAAGCTCTACATCATCATTGTGGTCACAGTCATTGTCTTCCTCATCTTCGCCATGCCTATGAGGCTGTTGTATCTGCTGAATTACCACCACTGGTCATCTTTGCTCAGTCAGCAGAACCATGTCACCATCGTTCTCTCCACTGTCAACAGTAGCATCAACCCCCTGGTTTACTTCTTTGTAGGAAGCAGCAAGAAGAAGAGGTTCAAGGAGAGCCTCAAAGTGGTTCTTAGTAGGGCGCTCACTGATGGGTTGCGGCCAAGAAGCCAGGAAGTTGGCATGAGTTTGGATATAGCYGAAACAATTTTCTAAAGCTTAGGGGGGAAACTCTAGGGGCAAATAATTGGACTTGAAACATTTAATAAACCACTGCAAAACTAAAAGTATTTTTTCTTCCATAGAACGTAAAAAGTAGTGGTGAAATGATATTGTTATMTTTGGTGGTTGAGCAATGGAAAAATATGGACTAGAATAAAGATAACTTTAATTTGTTTTGATTTTTTTTTTATTTGTATCTTCTTAATTGTTCAAACACGTGCTAGATCCTGATGTGACTATGTTAATCAAAGATATCACAGTGGAAAAGAGACAGGCCAACAGAGAATATAAAAAAAGGACACAGAAGTATGTTATAAATAGTGTGACATTTATACAAGCACCAAGCACCCATAAAYGCTATTGAAGTCATCAGGGCCTGCGTGCGTTCACATTTTTAAAAGTCAAACCCCCTAAATGCAGGATTCATGTTACATACTGGGATTTAGTTTCAACTGTTTCCATCTTGTTTAAGTGCGCAAAASAGCTGCTCCCCAGGGGAAACAGAGGAAGAAATCCACGTAGGAGACTAAGTCCCCATGCATAGCCAAGTGCATACAGTGTAACTTAGCAAGTATCTTAGCAAGATATTTAAGTATATATTAAATGGCCTCATTTATCCATCATTAAGGGGCTACTTCAGAGTTTGTTTTCAAAGTGTAGGTTGCATAATTCCCACTGACATTGACATGTCTCTGGGTCCTTGGATAATTTGGTACTTGACACATAGGAATATCTGACAATGCAGAGATGCTGTTAACTCACAGAGGGCTTTTGACCTAATTATGAAGGGTGGGGCTGGCTTATTCCCAAAATGTCAGCATTCCTGTAGGTTTAAATACCCAGGGAGTCTATGAGAAAGTCAGTCCCAACATTTGCTGTCCTAGTCACTTAMATAGTATTTATCACCTCTCTGGAACATACATATTCCCTGTGTTGGCTTCTGTGGCCAACCAGTTTTGGAAAAACAGAAAAGGGAAAGGTGCCTCACATAATGAATGACTGGAGCCATGCTGYTCCAGCTGCCTGCCTCCCTCTGTTGTATGCCAGGGTACTGGGGCTGGTATTTTGTGGAGATTAACAACCCAACTGTATCCAAGCTGCAGAGTGCAAAGGAAGAAAACAGCAAAGAGAGGATGGGGCCGTCAGCTTTACCACACAGAACATGGGAGATCTCGGCAGCCAGAGCACTGTGGCACTTTCAAAGAGACATGCATTTGCTTCTGGCCCCCACAGAGCTCCTAATTCAGCAAGAACTGAGACCTCCCSTCACAAGCAAAAGCAGCATCTTCAGCTTCCCGCCAAGTTTCCACTGGAACACTTAATAGCTAACTGGGGAAAGAAAAATACAACCTACACCCCTCCTTTGTTGAAAGATTGCCAGTGCTGGAATAAGGAAGATTGTAGGTTTAGACAGAGGATTGGATGGGAATTCACGTAGAGGACAGATCTCAGAAGGATAAATATTCTTTCTACGCATGTGCCCCTTCCTCCTTACATTAAAATGTTGGAATGTATCGTTGAAGAAGACTCGGGAAAAGGAAGAGGTTTCCCTTGCGTCTTCCTGAGTCCCTCACTCCATCAAAACATTTATCTATGACAGCCTCCCCACTTGTACCAGTTTTTGTTTTTGAAACTCTAGTCCCAGAGTTTTTTCCTTTGAAACTCTTGTCACCTCTATTGATTCAGGAATTAGATAGTGGAGCCTGCTTCTCTCTTAGGGCAGAGATCTCCTGTGCTGCTGGAATGACACATCAGATGAGCAGCTCMCCATTGCTGATGGGGAGTGTAGGATAGAGCATGTGGACACCTTGTGAAGGAGGGCCAGGGAGGAGTGAGTGTGATGTCCATATACACATGGCATGTGCGTGCATGCAGCTGCTGGGGACTGAGTGACTGTCAGGRAATTTGTCAACACTGATAAATGCCATAAACTTAAAATACTAGGGTAGATCTAGCTCCCACCAAAAAAGCCCCAGACTTTTCCTTAAAGCCATTCCCTACCCTTATCTCAAGACCCTTCACAGTAATCACACAGAGAAACAGAAAGAGGGGCAACATTGCAGGAAGCATCTTCAAAACATGCTTCTGATGTAACAACACATAACCCAATTCTCTCAGAGTGATTCAGGTGAGGTGAGGCATATGATTTACAGCCCTTAAACATATCCCGATTCTTATAACAGGTTTGGGTTAAAGATCACTATGCAGGCAGCCAGGGCAGTAGATCAGATGAGGCAATAATATGCAGCAGGGCAATCTGGATGTTTGTGAACTGAATAGGACTTACAGCTCTAGGACTTACAGCTTCTTATCCCCTTCCACATYTGCCTGGAATGTTTCATGCCCTCAAATGTTTCAGATTTCAGACAACTGTCCATAGATCAGTTCACAGAACAAACAAWATTAACATTCAGCATAAGATGAACATCCACAAGGACAAATAAGAATGAACACCTAACAGTTGAAAAATTATTTATGTTTCCCAGTCTACAGATAAAAATAACTTAGGGATAGTCTTTCTTCTTTATCATAGCACCYGGTGACTGTTCTCTGCGCAGACAGGCTGAAGTACAGGGGAACTAATAAGCACACAATTTGTTGCACAAAGATGTGATTCTCTACCAGTCTGCATTTAAAAAATTTATTTGCAGCTGTGGGAGAGGTTGAAATAACGCTGTGCAGATCAGATGGTGTGAGAACTCTGTAGTAGTGCAGAATAGGAAAGATTGTCTTGTCAGTCAAGTTCTAGCCATGGAGATTAGAGATATGGATTCTATTTTAATTGCAGTATGTATCTGATTTTTCTGTACCACTCTTCCCTGCCTCTGAGRGTCCTATTATTTTACTTTCAGTGCTGTGCTTTCACATTTACACTTGAGAACAGCACTTGAGAACAGCAGCTATCTCTTGGTTATCTCTTGTAATGTCTGGGGCAAGAAGGACTTAATTGTACTGTGCAGTCAAGACAAGGAATTATTCAGGAAAGCCCAGTACACAACTTATTTTGTTAAAACTCTCTTTACCAGGCTTTTGTTCAACTTGATACTAATGAATGTTGTGGGATATAAAATTGTGGCTAGAAATACAAAGAGGGAAGCTACTTCCCAAGGCATGGAAGAGTTTTTGCTCCTGTAGCTACTCCCTGGATGGAGAGGATGATAAGGTGCAGGCTGCTGTGCAGGCTCAGGCCCAAAATGAGGTGATGAGTTTATGCAGTGGCTTTCCTCTATAACTTATAGACTTTGTGAACAATCCTTGTSAACCAAGGGTAGAGAGCTGAGGAGGAAGATATTGCCCAGTTTACTTCTAGCCTGGGGCATATCCTGAGAAGTCCTCTGATGGAAGCTGAAATGCTTCCCAGTTGTACTGTTTGCTGCAGACAATAACTCCCTTTCCTAATGTGAGAAYAAGCTGCAAGGCTGAAGCATTCCATGGTAAAATGCCTCAGGTCACTTTGTGGAGTGAGGGTAAGACAGACAGTTCAATTGTAGGGTCCTCCAAAAAATCCTAGCTAGATTGTCTGGCTCTGTATGTGCCTCAGAGAGAATCATTCTCAAGTCCTCCCCATGTGCCAGTCTCAGGGAGACCAAGATCCACACACTGGGTTTTATGAGCAGATGTTGCAGTGAGGATACTGGCCAGCAGAAGATATTCTCAGATGGTACCAGGCCAAGGGAAAGCAGAAAATTGGTGTCAGCTTGCGTGTAGCTCACACTGTAATACACTGCCTGCCATCTGTGTACTTGCTGCTTCTCTTCCCAACTCCATGCAGAAATAATTTATTAAAAGGCATTACACAGGGCTTCTAGCTACCCATCCATCAGGAAAGACAGTTTGTTCTCTATTTGGTCACCCAGGCACTTGTGTGATGCTCACATGGAATTGTTTCCTTTTCYGCTTGACTCACACAAGCGTAAAAGATGAAGCACCAGAATCCACATCCAAATAAAAGTACTGTAGGTGCAAAACTTTGAATTCAAAGAAGAGGTACTGAGATAGCCTGCATGATTTCTCCCTTGCATATAATCATTCCATTTTTAATTATATGATTGCAACCTATTTTTTTCTCCAAACTGGACTCTTGCCTCATTAAATATACAAGACTGGACCTGCTGCTAGTTTAGTAAGTATTTCTAGAGTCCTTGCTTCAGCTGTTTCAGAGATATGGAGGGCAGGAAAGGAGAAGGAGTGGACATGGCCTCAAATCCTGTCTCAAGCAGTGTTCACAAGCAGAAGCCTACAGAGGAGGACAGAGCAAACACATACCACGCTTCTTTCTCATCCTCTCTAAGCCTTCAACAGTTACCAGCTTAGAAACACTTTGGTCTAGAAATCTTTATATTCAGTAACTTTCAACAGATTTCAACAAATATGTCAGACCTACAYGGAAGGCATACAAGTTTTTTATTTCTTCAACGCTTGCATGGTTATCATGAAGGACTGTCTTCAGGAACAGGACAACGAAATTCTTACTTGGATTCCATCATTCTAACACCACTAAACAAGAAGCAACACAAAGCAAGTAATTTTTTTTTTTTTGTCTCAAGAGCTGGACACAAAGCACGTCTGTAATTGGAGTAACTTTTAATTATTTTTTTTCCTGTTAAGAATTTGCTTTATAAAAAATATGGGTATTGAAAATTGGACAATAAATAGAATTTTTAATKATAAAAGTTAATAGATTTTTGAGGTAAAGAATAAAATTAAAATATTTATAGAAGCAGTATTTTTTGGCATAATCTACAAAAATATGTAAAACCTTTAATGGCTATGTGCGTGAGATGGAGTGAACACCTTGGAGTCTCTGCTCCACCTTAGAACAAAAAAAACATTTACTTTAATGCATTAGAGGAGGGTGTTTTATGTTCTATGTTGTCTTTGGTCTATCWGGATTCATTTTTTAACTCAAAGAGTGATATATGTCTCTCAGATATAACTTTGTAATATTATTTATAGGAAAAAAGTTCTCTTTGTTACAAGTGAAGTATTTCAGATGAACACATAYGCAAAGCTCAGTGATGATACTCAAYTACAYACTACACCAAAATGTAATTATTTTYGGAAAATAAATATATGCAACCAGTAATTTTTGTTTTGGCTAATGTTYTTTCTTTCCKTGGGCTTGGCCTTGGAATGGACCTGTCGTTAGCCAGGGGACAGGCTGAGCCTGTCAGACCAGTGTCTGAAAAATAAATAACATCTCTATTGCTAACCTTGGTCTGGCAGAGATCCTCTGTAAAYATAGTTCTGCTCACTAATTATATTCTTTATAATATCACCTCTCTTTTGGTGATAAACGCTGGCCTCTTGGCAGATTCAGTATTGAGAAACTTTTCTCTGTCTGTATTGGATGTAACTTTTCAAAGCTTCATTCAGCCACTGCATGTGCCATCCTATGGGTTCTCCCTTGTTTAATCCCTGTGGCAGAACACTTCAAGCTATTTTAAGTCCTTGGGCAGTCACAACAAAATATATGCCATAAATCTCTCAGCTTTCTRTCCATCCTGAGTTTCCTACTGTGCACTCCACTCACACTTCCCTTCAGTTCCATCATTAGCATAAGGCTTGTAAAATTCTGCGGAGATWAGATGCCTCCTACCTTGTCTATTCAGGGTCACTGCAGCCATCATGTTCTTCTCTTGGCCATGCTCATGATTTCATGTACCTCCTGTAGCATTAAGACAATAAAATGCTGCCAAAATGACTAAAAAAGCTTTCAGCATCATTGCCCATCATCAAGCACAGTGTCAGCTCCTCCTCATTGCTTTGTGTGGAGCAGTAAGGAAGAAAATACACAGAAAATCCCTYTAAGTAGTTGGATTGAAGGCTTCAAAGACGAATTACTGCTAGCTCATGAGAAAGCTCCAACACCTGGTTCAAAGAGCAGGCTCTGAGGCCTGAGCACACATTAGAACACTGACAAGGTAAAAGTTAAGACAAACAATACACAGAGAAAATTATTTTCTGTCCTGTGTGGCACAAACCTTCTATCCTGTTTTGGATGAGAAATACATAGTATTTCTCAATATTACTTTATTTCAGCTGCTAAGTCAATAACTGTCAGATAGTATCAATATTTATTATTATTATTTTTCCACTACAGTGTTTACTCACTTCAGAAAGGGTGAACTGTAAGATTTTCTTCTCCATTATAACATCTATCATATCTTTAAATGTCATATCAGTACATGAGAAAATGCCAGAGAACTCTTCAAGACAGCTGTCATTTCATGTCTATCTAATGCATATTTCTTAGCACAYTTGCTATCATATTTATACACTTTCTGTTCATTCAGTCTGGCTTTGACTGAAAAAAGGCAAAGAAAATCTGGCATTGCACTGCACTGATGCAGGTGGCAATAGTACAGACCCATAACAATGCAGTTTGGAGATCTTCTTGTCTAATGATCCACATGTGCACATTTTTGTTATTTTTATGATTTAATGTGAATCTCTAATTGAACCATTTATGCAATACTGTTATTTAGCGTGAATCCTGTAATGGCTTACCCCAGCCTTCATGCATACACTGATACTTATTTCTCTCTGCCCTATCTCCTTCAGCAACTTGTGAATATAAAACATCCAGGGCAATGTGGATTATTATTAAAAAACCTGTTATTTTTCTTCTAAATAAGTTAATATTTAACCTTCTTTCCTCTACTTCAGATATCTAAAAATGTTTTACAGACAAATGTAATGGCAATAAAATGMATGTCTAGAAGACATTTAATATTGGCCTAAACATGTTTATGAATGTGGCTATAAAAACAAATATATGCATGGACAGAATATATAAATATATCATCACAACACATCAATAAATTCTAGCAAGGCAAGGTGACAGAAGAATCACCTGAATAAAGTATTCCACACATTTTAGTCCTCCACAAATAGCGCATTATGCAAGAAATATCTTGCTCAGTTCTTTTCCCCTGAGAGGACTGYGAAGAAAGAAAATGTAGGCTGAGCCTTGATGCTTTAAACAAAATGAATCTGGTAATTTCTCTGCTGTGTATGAAGTTTGTTAATTTTTAAGTGTGATGCCGAAGATAGCATTTTGATTTTAGTACCCTACAGCTACATGGGAAAGAATTCCCRTTACAAAGAACCAGGAGAAATAGAGCAAACCAGAAATTTATCAGCTACCTTGTAACAATCAAGAAGGAACAGATGAYAACTGATTTCCTTACATAATACTACTGAAWTAGGCRMAAKAACAACTGAATTAGAAAAAGAAAAGTTGCCTATTGTCTTAGAATAAAAACACAGCATGATGGAGCAGTAAGACTTCCAGATGTAAGAAGATTAATTCATTCCCTTCAGATCCATAGGAGATACCTGCAGGTTTTTGCCATGGTAAAAAAGTGGTCTTTACATATCTTGCACCAGCTTGCACTTCTTCCAGCCAAGGATCCACAGCTGTTTTCAGCTACTCCAGGTTAGTGCTGTGATTTAGACTGAGCTGGCAACCCCTTGAGCCCCTTCCTCCCCTCCAGTGGGATGGGGGAGAGAACTGGAAAGGTAAAAGTGAGAAAACCTGTGGTTGAGATAAAGACAATTTAATAGGGAAAGCAAAAGCCACACACAMAAMCAAAGCAAACAAAGCATTCATTTCCTGCTTCCCATGGGCAGGCAGGTGCTCAGCTGCCTCAGGAAAGTCGGGTTTCATCACATGAAACAACTTGGGACGAAACACCGTCACTCCAAACATCCTCACTTCCTCCATCYTCCCCCAGCTCTACATGCTGACCATGATGCTGTAAGGTCTGGGATATTTCAGTAGTCAGCTGGGCTGGCTGTCCTGGCTGTGTCCCCTCCCAATGCCTTGTACAGCCCCAGCCCACTCGCTAGTGGAATGGCGTGAGAGGTAGAAAAGGCTTTGATGCTGTGTAAGCCCTGCTCAGCAATAATCAAAACATCTCAGTACTATCAAAACCATTCACAGCAAAAATCCAAACCACAGCTTCATACCAGCTACTGAGAAGAAAATTAACTCTACTCCAGACAAAATATGCTCAGTGAGTGAGGGAGCAGGATGTTATCTTTTCCTATCAGCACATCCTTCTTTGCTGAGCTGCAATTTGCATTCAGATAATTGTGTTACAGATGAGGTCCCAGATGCTGGAAAGTGAAATACTTCATCACCAGAAGTTACAATGTGATTAGAAAAATCAAGCTACTGGAGAGTAAAACATGACAGATTATCATATTTGGAAAGAGATAGTGGTATTTTYGGAATACATGATTAATGATGAGAGATACCAGCCTGGGAGATTGCTGACAAATGCAAGTCAGGATGAAAACAGAGGAAACTGTCAGAAAATAATTCCGAAATAACAAATACATTTGAGGACATCTGCACATCCAAATCCTGCCTTGCAAGTGGGGACTGTGCTTTCTACTGCCACACTTTGATCTGTTCATCTGAYAGAATGCTCCCTGGAAACACAAGGTAGGTCAGCAAGAGCAGGTTCATGTTGCCCATCTGGTACTGGCACAGACCACAGAACCAAAGCATGGTGACTAGCTCAAACAYAGATGTCAACAAGAGACCACAGAGACAAGAGCTCCTGGGAGAAGAATAGACCAAAGAGAAGAGCAACACAGAAGAAAAACAACCCAGGACCATGTAACAAGGTTTTAAACACTGAAGACTCAGTCTACATCTACTGCCTTTGTAAGGTGCTTTCAGGTTAAATAATTTGTG
Source organism: Malurus melanocephalus (assembly GCF_030028575.1). Lineage (NCBI taxonomy): Eukaryota > Metazoa > Chordata > Aves > Passeriformes > Maluridae > Malurus > Malurus melanocephalus. Next base: position 2,859,046 of record NW_026623270.1, on the reverse strand, counting down.
ATAAATTTCTGGAAGGTGTTTGTCATGGTTTGACTCTGGCCAAACACCAGGCACCCACAACATCTCACTTGCTCTCCCCTGCCTCCTCTGCTGGGCAGAGGAGAGGGAAAAAAAAAAATGGAAGGTTATGAGGTGAGATAAGGACTGGGACAAAATGCTCCAAGGACAAAACAGTCTCAACTTAGATTTGCAAAGTGAATTTATTACTAATAGACAGAGTCAGAGGAGAATAAYGAAAAGTAAGAGAAGCCCTTAAAGACACTGTTCTTCCCCTCAACCCCTCCCTTCTTTCCCTCAACTCCTCCCTTCTTCTCACCGACAGCACAGGGAACAGGGCATGTGGATTTTGATCAGTGTATCACCAAGATCTTCTTCCACTATGCAGGGAGAGGAGTTTTTCCCTGCTGTGCCATGGGRTCCCTCCCATGGGAAACAGTTCTCCATGAACTCCTCCAGYGTGGTCCAATCTCACAAGCAGCAGTTGTCCCAAAATTCGTTCAATGTGAGTTCCTCCCAAGAGCAAACAGTCCTCCCAAAACTGCTGTGGTGTGGGTCATTTGTCCGTGGGGTGCAGTCCTCCAARGACAGGCTGCTCCAGCCTGGRARCAGGACCCATTCTCTCTACTGARTCTCCCACTGAATCACRGCCCCCTCCAAGCATCCATGTGCTCCAGTCTGGGCACTCCCACAGGCTATGAGTGGATCTCTGCATCCCCCGKGGATCCCATGGGCTGCAGGGGGACAGTGTGCTTCACTATGGTCATCACCACAGCTTGCAAAGGAATCTGAGCTCCTGTGCCTGGAGCACCTCCTCCCCCACCTTCCCCACTGACCTTGGTGTCTCCATGTTGTTTCCCTCACATGTTCTCACCTCCTCCTCTTCCCTTGCCATAAAACCCATGTGTGCCTTTTTTTTTATTTCTTCCTAAATAATACATCACAGAGGTGTAACCACGATCTCCAACTGGCCCAGCCTTGGCCAGTGGCCTGCCCATCATCTTCAGAACCATCAGAGATTGGCTCTGCTGCACATGGTGGAAGCTTCCAGAAGCTTCTCACGGGAACCATCTTAGCAGTCCCCCCACTACCAAAAACTGGGCCTACCAAAAACTGAGCCAACCAAAACTGGGAAATACAGTACTTCAAATGAAACAGGATTAGCAGAGAAATCAAGTCATATTCCTCTGACATAAAAAACYTTTGCAAGTAAAATTTCCTTGACTACCAATAAAAGTACCACCAGTTTACTCTGGTGAAGTGGTCTGTATTTTACATTTATTGCCCTGCTTGGTCCAAGTCCACCAAGTAACCTAGCCCCTAGCTGGTGAATTACATACTTCATCAACAGAAAATAATGAGTTGTAATCCGAGTATAAACAGTTGAGAGTCATATTCCTTGAAAKCTAAGACTAAAGATGTGAGAAGCAACGGAGAAACACAAAAAGCTCCATGGACTCGTTCAGGCAATGACTCAAGCATGGCCTTGGCTAGGGACATCTTCTARTCTTTTAAGCCACAGCACAAAACAATGCCCTTTCCAGTGCAAACACCAAGTACAGCACTACAGACTTTCCCAACAAGACAAAGATTTCACATAAAGTCAAAATGTTCAGACAAAGTTGATGTTCTTTTACAGTATCATTGAAGAGTACCAGCCAGATTAGGAATGTCAGTAATTATCTCTCTAACAGGCTAAACCTTGGAAAGCCTAAACCTAAGTCTGCAAAACATGGTCATCAGGGACTGTTTTCCTCAACAGTTTATATTGTTATAAAGCAGGGTAACTCATCACAACAAATCAGAAGGTAACTCTTATCAAGAGTTTGCCTTTAAAAATGCTAGAGAGTAGACGTGGAACAGAAAGGGGTAGAAAGCTTTAGAGAAACAATGAAAGACAGAACAAGCAGCAAAAATAAGGAGCATCCAGAAACAATGGCAATGGGACTAATATTAGGAAGATTAAAGTATAGTACAGCAAAAAGAGAACAGGAAAGAAAACTACCCTGTGAGTGGCACATCTGTGCTTCCTGAAAAACTGCACAGGTCCATGGAAGAGCCTTATGAAGTTTTCTTGAAGTATAAAAGTAATTATTTTAATATAATGTATAGATAGAAATAAACTGTCCAGACCTCACCAGAGAAGGAATTTCCTACAATCAAATGTWAAAACAGCTCTGGATGCTGAAAAATTTTTGTTCCTATTTACTGAAAAAAATAGGTATCAGATATGAATGTTAAATGGAACTGAGACAGCAGGAGTTGAAATGAGCTGCCTCTCAACCAGCCTGAACTGCACAACTGATAGTGGCCACATGAAGCAAGACTGTGAATCAGAAGAGCAAGAAATGATGAAGCATTTGAACCTGGCAAAGTGAAAACAAGAATCCTATTAACTTGTGTATCCATTACCTATTCATGATACTGTGCCTACTGAAAACCACCCATAACATGGAAGTTCCAGCATGACTTTCAGGTGTACTKGGATCTACTCCATATAACTAGCAACCATCATGCTGAACTTCTCCTAAGGGAAAAAAAGGTAAGATGAAGACATTTACAAAATTTCAGAATATTTCAATACTGTGCCAGGGTATATAGTTAGCTGAGATGCCAATATCATTAAGCATGGGTGGTAAATATTTACATCATTATTTATGAACGATACTCAGAATGGCATATTCATATGGGCTATATACAAAACATAGTTTGGGATACAAAAATGACCGACACATAGCTCCTGCCAATTTCTATACATGTAGCTAGCTTTAAACATGGGGGAAGAACCATGAATCTTGAGAGAACTGCTGCATCCACCAGAYTATAAATTGATTGCAATTTGCAAACTTTTACTTCATAATTTTATTTTAAAGGTACTTGCACTTACAGTGTGTATTTCAGTATTTCTGCAGCTCTGTGGCTATCCTTGCTGTGTTGCAACATCAGTTCATTGTTAGGTTGATGCATATGTATTAACACAGCAGATGAAAGGAGAATTTCTGGTTTATTTCTTTTCCTTTTCTAACTGGGACTTTTTTCCCAGGTATTTCTATTTCTTTTCTTCTTGCTAGGTAGCTGTTCACATACTTTTCTATGTATGCAAAGAAACTGTTCTGAAGTCTTGTGCAAATACAGAGGCTTAAGCATACACAGCAGTACAAAGAACGAAGAATGCCACTTCAACTTCTTCATTCTTTTATCAGTAAACATCTTGGAGTTAGCTCTTACCAAAGAACTGAAATTAACTGTTTCTACACTGCCAGGCCTTGACATTGCAACATTTTATATGTATTCTTAACATTAGCAAGGTGAGCAGTCGCATYGTCTGCAGTGGAATAATCTACACAAAGATAATTTCAGGGATAAAGCGTTACTTGCAGAAACCCGGGTAGCTAATAGATTAGCAGCGACAGTACGTCTGTCTGCTCTGCTGTCTGCAGTGAATTTCCTGGCTGATACATATTTAATTCAAGCTGTAAGCAGAGACAGGATTTCCACCAAGATYTTTCTACTTGCACTGCTCTGTGTAGATGAGTGATCCCAGTCCTGCCAGCAGAGCAGCAAAGTTTAAGAAACATAACCACAGCAATAACACACCTGGTATTTTTTTCGGTCAACTGTTTTGTCTTTTTGAGCCTTTGAGTTGATGTCATCAAATTTGTCTTTAAAACTATACTGGCAGGAGTCTTAAAAGCAGGCAACAGGGATTCTTGGGTAATCAGTTTTGGAACTTTCAGGAATTCACTGAAAAGAGCAAGAATTGACAATAGTCCATTATATAATAGTAGAAAACTGTAGAAGACAATGGCACTTACAGTCCCTTTTATTAATTTTTTTCTCAAGTTCCTCTCCCCCTTCRGGAGCTGGTGGCGGTGTTTGTGCAGAKAGGCAGTGAGCCAAGTAARTCAGGTGASYGGTACAGCTGCAAACTTACACAGAMCAGTSAGAATAGYAMRGYAKCTTTCAGCCAGRGCAGTGTSTTTAGCCAGCTGACTGCCCTGCTGCAGAACTAACGCCACCATAAAGGCGGGGAGTGTCTGAGAGAAAAGAGGAAAAGAAGATCACGGCAGCCTGGAATCAGGCTGAACTGCMARAGCWGCAGATCTTCAGTGCTGTYTTATTMCCATGGATGGATGCCAGGGAAYGGGGCAAGAAAAACTATTTCAGTTGTAGGCAWTTTTCGCTTTTTTGTGGAAATGGCTTTTGGAAAGCGTTCCTAATTAGAGAACAAGATTTTTTCACACAAGACAACTGTCTGCTTAATGAATGTAATTTTTAGTTTTCTTTCACTCTCCCACCCTTATGCCTCTTAACACTGTCAAAGGCGTTTTTCTTCTTAATAGCACTTTCATAAAAATTTACTGCTAATTACCTCTTTTGAATCTTAACATTACAGTTAAAATTTGCTCAGTCCTGGAAAAAATTACACAAGTTCCGGGCTGGATCACTTCTCTCGGTAGTCCAGGAGGTAGTGGAGGTAGGAGAGTGTTCCACTTCCTCCTGACAAGGCTACTGCCTTGTGCAAGCCTCCCCTCCTGCTCCCCGTGTGAAATGTGGGTCATTTCTACACTATGCCAGCTTTCCTGCTGCAATGGTAATTCTCACAGCCAGACAACGAACCACATCACTGTTGTTGCCTCCTCAGTCTTCATCCTTAATAGATCTAGTTTCCTGATCTCTCCCAAGATTTCACTGCACATTTCAATTAGCTTATTTAAAAGCCCATTTTCAAACAACATTTTTTTGACTCAACCACAAATCACAGAACATGAACAGTTCAGGTTGGAAGGGACCACAGTGGCTCATCTGGTCCAGTCTCCCTGCTCACGGAGGGCCATGCTAAAGCACAAGGCACCGGATTGTGTCCAGACAGTCCTTGAGCATGTCCAGTGAGGGAGACTCCACACCCACTCTGGGCAATCTATTCCAGTTACCGGCACAGTAAAGACACTCTTCCTGAACTGTCTGTGCATCAGTTTMTGCCCATTGTCTCTTGTCCTACTGCTCGGCTCCACCAAGGAGAGCCTGGAAACGTCCTCTGGCCACTCCCCCTTCAGATGCTCAYAGGAATTGATGAGGTCTCTTCTCGAGTTTGACCAGGCCCAGGCCCCTCAACCTGTCCTCGCTAAGAGTTGCTYCGGTCCCTTGATCTTTGTTGCCCTCCGCAGGACACGCTCCGGGACACTCCAAAATTCGCGATGCGTCACACGCGCCGAGCCCCCCGCGTGTGTAAGCGCAGAGCCCGGAGCCGGGAGCGGCGGGTGCCCCGTGTCACCCCCGTGCCCCCCCGGTGTCACCCCGGTGTCCCCCCGGTGTCACCCCCGCCGTGTCGCCTCAGGGCCGCGGGGGGGCGGCGGGACAGCCTCAGCGGGGAGCGCCATCACGTGAGCGCCGTGCCCGCACATGGCGGCGGTCACGTGAGCGGGGCGGGGGCGCGCGGCGGTCACATGACGCTCGGCCGGCGCCGCCTGACGTCCCCGGGCAGCCCGGCCCATGGCGCCCATGGCCTCGCTGCTCCTCGGCGCCCTCCTGGCGCTGCTCCCGCCGTCCGGGGCGGCCGCCGCGGCGCTCCCCGACTCCTACCAGGACTTGTGCAGGTGGGTGGCCGGTGGGACGCGTTGGGGCGGCTGGAGAAGGGCTGTAACCGGAGGGGTACGGGAAGAGGGGGTGTCTCCCGCTGYCCCTGCCGTTCCTGCCCTCCGCGGGAGCGCAGCCCTGGGGCTCAGCAGCGCGGCTCCGGTCGCCAGGGCTATTGGTCGCCCGTTCCGGTGAGGGTCAGGCCGGAGATCGCCGGGGGAAGCGGTGGCCGTGTCCCCAGGCGTGAGGCCGCGGCTGGTCTGGGAGCGCAGCAGGGCTGGCAGCTTGGAGGGGCGGCTGAGGGACCGGTCCCCTCCGGAACCTCTCTGCGCGGGTCTCTGCACAGAGAGAGGAAATTTGCGGGGGAGAAGATGAGTAGACTTGCTCTGTGCAAGTCGCCTGTGGTCAGGACTGCTGGTTTATGTGCCTGTGTTCAGTCTAGTGTGAAAAACCCCAAAGTGGTGTTGGTTTGGAAGGGATGTTATGTTACTTGAGAGTTGTCGTCTTACTAAGGGTAACACCGTGTCCCATTCAGTTTCTTACAGGTCAGCTAAGAAAGCTTTGAGAAACYGACATATCTTGCCAGTCTTAATTTCTTAATTATTTAGCTAGAATATGCAGGGTACTTAGAAGAACACATTTCAATCAATGTCACTGGGAAGGCACCAGTGTAGCAGAGTGATTGTAGCACGAAGGGCAGAGGTTRGATTGCTGTCCACATGGTCTGATCTTGGACATGATATTGTTGAATGGTTAAAAAGGGRAAAAGTAGGTTAGCTTGCAAGAATAAACCGTAAGGGTGACAAAAAATGTTTTGTCAGATGACCAATCTGATTACAGAAATGAGAAACGGGTAGTTTCTGGAGGGAATTTAGCTACTCTGATGAGTGGTTTGTTGATTTTTTTTTTAACCCACCGTAAATGATTTGATTGTCAAGCAGCTCCTACTCTGAAAGTAATGTTAAGTCCTGTCAATGTCTGTCTTGGCTTTGTTGTGTGTCTGTAGAGGAATATTTAAGAGTGCTATAGAGAGACATGCAGTTTCATTTTAGATGCACATTACCTAAGCTAGTTTCATTTTGTTACTGGCAAGTGAAAATAATTTGCAAATATCAGTAGGTTTCCTTTTAAGATGACTCCTTCTAAAACAGACATTTACTGTTGTGCCATCGTGGGGAAAGAACTATTTTGAAGGATTTATGCCGAGTAATCTAGAATGGGTAAAAGAGAAAAACAAGAACTTGTGATCTGATAGGTAGGAAGTCCCCACGGAGTTCAGTGGTGAAGTGTCTTTTTGGGTGCAGTTGCCAAAAAACTGTACCAAGTGAGGAATGATGCAGGCAGTCCAAACACACAACTGGGCGAGTTCTCAGCCAAAAGTTACAATGTTGGTGTGCAGAGCAAATCCTGACCAACCTATTTTTATACTGGCTTAAGACAAGGTTTTTATTTGTTTTACAACTGTTAAGAAAACAGTGTCCTGGGTTTTGTGTGCTGAAATAGGACTGGTGAAACTGCAGCAGTTTCTGTGTCTGGTGTGTGAATATCAAAAAGTGGGCAATAAAGGAAACTGCTGAGGATTAGAAGAGGCATTGGCTCTCCACTAAGTATRTAGGAAAGCTGTGTTGCAGGGTGGAGGAAAGGTGTCAAAACTGTTTTGCGCAAGAACTGTGGCATGAGGCTACTTAAACTGGAGTTGGAGGTTTTCATTGTTTGCTTTGTGTAGCCGTACTGCTGGTATGCTTGGATGGTCTGGGGAAAGAAGAAAAGCTTTCATTCTCTGAAACCTTGTCTAATGGCATGGCTTCAGTCACTGATTTTGTTATGCTTTCTCCTTTGTTCTTGTCTGCTCTGACGGCTGACTGTGCTGTCATGTGACTTGCAATTGAAATTCCTTTTTTTATCTTATGTGTAGAGGTTTCTCCAGGATTGCTGCAGGRTGAGCATCTGGGAAAGAATACAGGGAGCTGGTTGGATATAGGAAGTTACTAGTCAGTTTGGTCTCTTTCCCAGTTTTTCTTCTTTCCCTTGTATTTTTCCTGTTACATTGCAGGAAAAATTCTGGAATTAGAATTAATTTCATGACCTGTTGTTTAAGTCCCCCTGCTTCAAAAGAAATCTTGACAGTTTGGGTTCTATTTCCATGTAACACTGCAAAAGTTGCTGTGTAACTTTCCTTTCTTTCTAAAAAATATGCGGAGTATATTTTGAGTGTGATGGTAGATGGGCAAATACAAACTGCCTCTGTGGGCTGTTTTGTCTGAAAATCTATATTGGATGAGAGGTGATTTAATGACAGGTGATGGTTTTGCCCCCTTGCAAGGATAGGAGCTGGTACATAATTTCAAGGATTTTTAGACTTGTGGATGTAAGGGAATCTCAAACTRCTCTACAACACAGGATTGCTGTTATGCAGACTCCAAATTTTGGGATTGTAAATCAATTATATTTTAAATGTGTAGTTTTTAATAACATAATTTGTACAACTGTCTGTACTTACACTTCTGTTCATTCAAACAGTGTTTTTYCAGCCTTTGTTGTGCAGCCACAACTGTACTCATCTGTGCTGCTTGAAACCCTGGAGTTAGGGTTCATCTTGGCCTTGGCGAAGAAGCACATGCTTAGTACAGAGAGGTGACCTTTAGGTGCGCTCATTCAGCTCCATTGAGTGCTTTGACATATTTAAGTAGGAGATGTCATAAATAAGACATTACTGGATTTGTATACTGATGTGAATGGTTGTGTCACATGCTTGGGATGCTGCCATTGTAATGTCTGAATGTGATTTCTTAGCACATGAGCAGCCTCCTAAAGCTTGCATAATTCAGATTGCTGCCCTTTTTCTTAAGCATTCTGTAAAATGATGTGGATGTAGTTTAGAATGTGGTGTGAAAGACCAAATGTCTTCTGGATSTAAAAAGCTGCAGAGCTTGTGGTGTAGCTTTTAGGCTGTCATGCATGATGCACATGCAAGAAAACTTGCCTGAAGACTCACAGTGTGTGTGATAGTTGGRAAAGGGGATGGATGAGCTAGAGCAGAATTAAGCATGGGTAGGGGTGCATTAAAAAGCTCTTGAGGCATAGGGATGGCTGTATTTTGTGCCATTCAAGCTCATATTTGCTGTAAGGAGCGCTTGCTTTGATGTCGAGATTTCTCTGCCATGCATATTTGTGTGAAAATGGTAGTCACATCTAACAGTGATTTTTGTGGCAAGTGAGGTACCAGCTTGAAACTTGCAGTGGCCATCCTAGAAATTGTTCCTGAGCTTGTCTGCGCTATGTCGTGCTGTGAAACTGCTCATAAAGAGCTTTGAGTACTGGTTTAATCTCTGCAGCATTCTGATAGCTGAGAAGCATCTGGGCACGAAATCATGTGGGTGCATAATCACATGTGGATCTGCTTTTCTACTCTGTGGTTGTATGTTGTCTTGTCTATCTGCCAGGTCATYTATGTAACACTCCCTCGGCAAAATGAGCTATTTCAGTGCATTCCCCAGAGAGGAAACGCATGATTCTTTGTAACTGTGCTTTACAGCTGTTTGGAGCAGGGTGCATTGTTCTTCCTAGCAGTCGTCCTTTGGATAACAGTTTGACAGTTTGAGAACCAAAAAGCTTGAACTATTGTTAGGAGAATGGTGGCAGTAGTCTCTCTGGTGCTCTGCTGATTTGAAGTGGTTCACTAGTGCTCAGACATCATCATGGCTCTGGCATTGGCATGCACATGCTGTGACAGGCGTTAGCCTTCTGCATCTTGTCTGACTTCAGTGCCTCAGCTTCTGATCACAAAGTAAACTAGACTAGTTTTTTCCTTTCTAATTTTTTTTTTCATGTTGCTTCTTTGATTTGAAACAACAACAACAAAAAAAAAGAGCAGAGCTCTCATTTGATCTTGCAGCTTTCTGAAAAGTAGATTAATTTTCTTTTTTGTTCTGTTCCTTCAGTGTCTTAAAAACAAAGCTAGGTACCTGGAAAGGCTGACCTGCAGGCAAGGTTATTCCCAAATAACTCGTTTGGACCTTGCTTGCACAACTGCTTTTGACAGTGGCCTGAGCTGGCCCTGCCTCCTTCCCTGCCTCCTTCTGTGCCTCCCACTGCTGGTGCATGGCCAGAAACCACTGTAAACCAGACTGGGAACTGGCCAGGCTCAGCCGCCTCTCCACACACATGCACAAGCACCTGTTGTTTTTACTGAGTTAATTTTGAGAGAGGACAGCCCTGGGGCCCAGCTTGTGTCAGGTGCTTGGGCCAGCAACACTGGCAAGAGACAGGAGAGCCTACCCTGGGGGGATTGACATGGGTGTATGGTTCATCCTTTCTTATTGTGGGATAATTCACAGTGGGGTTTATCAGAAAACAAGTGCTGTATTGTGGTTTCAGCAAAAATAACTGTTTGACAGTTTTAATCAGGGCAGACATTGTGTTTGAGCCCTGACCTTGAGCTGCTCCAGAAATGGCTGTTGGAATGGTTTCATCAGCAAGGTGATATCTGTACTGAGCCCCCTGGATCAGACGATGCATCACACCCCAACCCATGATCATGACTGTTGCTTTTTAAAGTTGTTGGTGTAACAGCTCCCTAAACTAACTCAACTGCATTGAACCAGGATAGCTTAAGCCTTTCAAACAAGATAACTTCGTCTGGCCCTGGCAAGGAGGTAATTATATCACTGGTGGAAGTAAGTGCTAAGCAAGCTGGAGGAAACCAGTCCATGTGACTCACATGGTAAGGATGGGCAGTGTGATTGCCAACAGATTGTTTCCATTATGGATTGCAGTGGAGAGGTCAGCTTGTATCTTATTGGAAAGCAGAGCTCATGCAACTCGAAACCATTCCCAGGTACTGATTTAATGCCAGAAGTTGTACTTGTGTGAGAAACAATTCTTGCTTTTACTGTGAAAGTATTTTGCATCTCTCTGAGAACAACTGCTTAGGCTGCATCCAGGCTGCTGTTACTCACAATGAATAAATCCCATCTTGCTCTTCCCACACATTAAAAAAAAGAAGCCCCTTTAACGTCCATGAAAGTAATACTACTCTGAAACTGCACTAGMTCTTCACTTATATGTGCCCTTGAAGTTGTGGTTTGGAACATGGTTGAACATTATTTCATATTTCTTTTGTGCGGATTGTTTTGAAGGACTCCTCAACMTTCCCTGTCCAGAGGCCTGTGACAGGGCAGAGGGAAGGTCTGGCTTCAGTGGCTGTGTTGCTTCTGTTCTGTTAGCYGCTCATCTTGTTTCTCTTTTGTTTCTGGCCTGTGGGTAAATGGACTTGAAGATGTTGATTTGCWCTATTTCATAACATGGACCTGGGAAAGCAAATCCTTAATATCTGAGTGATAATTCTGTTGTGTGAAGGATTTAAATTCTTGTTCCATTCACAAACCAATTTTAACTTGCAAGTTCTCTATAAGAACCAACAACATGCTGAAGAACACTCCAGCTTGATCAAAAACTTGGTGCCTTAGCATTATATGTTACCGTTTTGTTGTCTTCCAATAGCAGTCAAAAAAAAGAATACTCATGTACTTGAGAAATTTTAATTTCTCAGTTTGAGAAATGCTAACTTTCTGGGATTTTGTTGAGAAGAAATTTGGTCTGGATTAAAGTGCATTTTCTCCTGGATGTAAGATCAGCTTTGGTTTAAATTTCTTGCTGTTTTCAGAGCCCTTGAAGATAGTCAGCTTCTTCTAACTTTTTTTTTTTGTTTGAAAAGCTTTATTCGATTGCTGAACTCTACAGTTCAGCAGTGTACTGTACTGTACCTTAATTCTCATCATCCTCCTGCATCGATATTGCCTTCATCCACTTCAGAAATGTAAGAGACTAGCTCAGAGAACTAATCAGTGTGATTGTAAAAGGTCAGGTCTGCCTGCTTATGAGAAAAGAATAATGGCAAGTATTTGTCTAGGATTGAGACACAGTCCTTGAATACATAATTTTATTGGTGTTTGGGTATGACTCAATACCTGGCAAGTTATTTTTGAACCTTATATTAGCATATAAAGTCTGAAATATAAAAATACATTAATATATTAAGATTTTCTGTTTTTTCAGTTCACAGAGAACTCTCTTATATTTGTCCCTAACTTRTTCCAACCATTAACAGTCTGAAATGAACACAGCTGCTGTACTACAGGGAAGCCAAGAGCCTCATAGTCAGTAATTAAAATGGAAAAGTATGTAATGCCTTACTGCTGGCTCTTTGATTAGATGTGAGATGCACTGGGCTTGAGAGGAGTTCCTGGAGGATTTAAAATCCGAAATAAAGTAACGGAACTGTTGTTGCCACTTTCTCACCCAAGGACTGGACTTCAGAGCTGAACAAGAATGGTTTGTCCTCCTGGGAAGATTTGGAGTGTGATAATGCTGAGTGGTGCAACACACGGGACCTAGAGATTAAGGCAAACAAACCTGATGAATGAAGCTTCTTATCCACTGAGATTTGTACCTTAAGACAGATGTGTTTGTGGGTCAGATAGGTGCAGTAAATTTTGTGTGAGTTGTAAATAATAGGAATACCTAGTAAGTCACTGTGCTGTCCTCAGTTTTCTGATGTGATGATGAGTCTGTATTAATCCTACTGGAGTTTCCACTTGGATGGAAGGGGAGCTGGGGAATCTGTTACATTGCAAAAATCGAGTGTCTGGAGGATGCAGGCTGATGCCAGTGCCAGAAGAGGAGTAGCTGAGCCAAGGTGACGGCAAATGTTTATTGAGTTGTGMTTTTTAAACAGAGCTTGGCCAGAGCACCCTGTTAGTAAGCCAGGCAGGAGGGTGTCTGAAGAGCTCCTGGCTCTAAACTAGGTGACCTGGGCCTGCCTCAAAACTGAGCAGTGCTGTGTCATGCGACTGACCACATTTCACTGCAGTCCTAGTGCCTGCTGTGAGGGGAAGGAATTCTTGCTCTACCTCTAAGCTATGCTGCATTTGGGGTTTTTTTATGCTGTTACTTGGATTTATTCCTGGTTATATTTAACCTGAGCTTCGTGTTCCTTTTCTGGGTTTCAGACAGGCGGCTTTCTGAGATGTCTGTAGCTAGGTAGCGTGATCTTTTACTGAGTGTCTTGTAGATTGCTCTCCTTGGTTTCCAGCTTTTAACATCACCCTTCAGAAACTGTTCTTTTGATATATATAGATATACAAATGCCTAAAGGTGCAGCTAGGCCCTAATAAGCACTGTTAGCATCTTTTCGTCTGAATACTGTGAGATTCTCAACCTCAGTTTTGACCCYGAAGCTGTGTGGCTCCACTGCAGGATGAGACTGGCTGCTCTATTCTGCTCAGACGTAGCACTTCTGCCACTGTTGTTGGCTGCTGCTAAAATGCAGTAGTGTCCAGCCTGCCAAAGATGTTTCAGAAATTTATCTGGCTGTCAAGGATAGCATATCACAGGTGATGATCCTTAGTGAGAGTGGCCTTCACAGAGGTTTGACGTTGAAGAATGGATGATTGGATATTCAAGAAAGGGAAAAATGGACTCAATGTTACATTCCACAATGGTTAATTCAGTTTTGCTCTTACTTCCAACAAAATAGCGATTATTTCTGGTATTTACAAATACAGAACATGAATAGGAATTTAAATTAGTGGTGCTCATTGCCTTAAACTTGGTTATTTCAGGGACTGGTGTCTAGGTATGCAGTTCAGACAACTTGAAYAGCAACTGACAGGTATTTTTGTCTTTTCAGGTACACTTGGAAAGCAATTGATACTGACAATGAGGTGCTTTATAAAATAAATTTCTGTTCTGGTGTTGAAGAGTGTGGAAGTACAAGTGCAGTCTGTGCATATGACAAGAAGAGCAAGAGCTATCTGTCTGTAGGTAAGTAAACAAATGTCTTGTAGGTAGTTCAGAGCCATGTTAATGGGTGRTCTTACAACTATTGCAAACCTTGATGTGTTAGCAAAGATTTTTTTTTTCCCTTCTTGGAACAGTGTAAAATTTGGTTTTGTTGCAGGTTTACTGCAGGGGAGATTTGGTAAAACATGATCTRATTGTAGATAATCACTTTGTGGGACAGTGAAATGTGTCTTATGGTCTAGTTAACTGTAATCTCGTATGAAAGTATGCAGGACTATCTCAAGTAGAATAAGTACATCTACCTGTGGCTGGATATGGACTGTGCACAACTTTGTAATTACTGAACGCAAGGATAGASCTTGAGTTACAACTCAAAAATATGCCTCAGCCTAGCCTGGTGTAGTATCAGCTCTTTGTTCAGAGGCAGGTTACTTGCTGTAATGCAATCTTGGGAGTATTGCTAGGTGTCTGGGCTGTTGTCTTCAAGTTGTTCCACACAGAAAATAAGTTGATTTATGTGCATTTCTCTGGTTTTGGTTACACTTGTCAAACCTGGTGATGGCTTCAGTAGTTCACAGATGTCCTTGGTATTCTGGGGAGAGGTGGACTTGTGCATGCTGATCTAAATATGAAGCTGTCATATTCCTATACACATGCACATGGTTTCATCCGTCAGAAGCACCTTGTGCTCTGAACAGTATTTGATCATGAAATTCACGTTATTTATTTTCATGGATTTTTGTTGCTTTTATGTTTTAGCTAAAAAAATAATAATACACGAGTATTGTTCAAGAGGCTTTCTCATAGTTGACTGTTACTTCTAATAGAATAACATAATAGCTTTCTGAAGGGCAGTATCTCTTCATGCTGCTTCATAGTATCTGTAGATCTGAACTCTGATTTAACATGCTTGCCAATCTTGCCAGCCCTTGGCCAACAGCTCTGACCAGAAACTMGGAGTCTTCATTAAATTGCTTGAGCTTGAGCTGCTGGAATATGGCGAGGAGGAAGGTGTTTTCTCATCTGTGTGCCATGCACAGCAGCTAGTCAGCTTTCATTCTTCCCAAACCTATTTCAGTAGAGATACTTTGGTTTCAGTCTGTGGACAATCAGTGCTTTTCAAACAAATTGTTAATGTTGGGACCTAGGCTTACAGAATCACTTGAGTGCATGAATAAAGGTATGTTTAGGCTCTGGAGTCTTCTGGGACGAATGGTAGATTGTGTTTGTATTGCATGTAGCGTAGTGTGAGTGTGGCGTCTTAGAGAACCTGATGCTTTTATTCTTGTTGCACATTTTAGGAATGAAACACATTTTTATTTCCTGCTGATGGGCRTCTCAGCTCATGTCATTGAGGCTTCAGTTGCCTGTGCATTAGAAAAGAAGGCAGCATCTGAGYGTCTGTTTTAACATGCTGCTTTGGGTGAGACTGGCAGGTGGAGTGAGATTGAGGAAGTCTGTTCTCCCCWGGGAAGTGTGAGAATGAGAGGCTTGTGGAGGTTTTGTTCCACACTTCTTGTGGAAAGAGGAAGGGAGAACAGAGCTGGGTGTGATGACTGAGCAGTATCAAATATTCCTCTGTATGCAAACCTTGAGTTCCTGAGTGCTTCAGTGCTACTGAGTGGAAGAGGAGATTTAGCAGCAGATATACTGTGATCTTGCCAAGGCAGTTTGAAATGACTTTCAAAGGTTAAGCCACAATCCTGTTCAAGTAGGATATGTTTTTAACTACCCTGCAATAAAGTGAGAAATCAAGGTGAGCAGTTAACATTGTTGTTGAATTTTGCTTTGTTCTATTGGTCAAATTGTCCAAGTTTTGTTCTTGCTCATGCCTCTAGATGTACTGGAGCTTCATCACCATCACACTGAGTTTAGATCATGCTAATAGGTTGTCAAGCTTGTTTGTTAAATAATAACAAGTGATAAAAGAGGAATCTCTGTGATCCAGGTCTAGGCAGGTGGAGACTCCCAGTTACCTAAACCAGCTAAACCACATACTTGTCTTCAAGTAATCCAGATAACATGAGGTTACCTGTATGCCAAAGCTGAGGGCAGCTGAAGGACTTTTATTTGGGGGAAGAAGAACAATTTGTCAGGTGATAAATACTGTGAAGTTGTAAGCTTTCTTCAGATGTGGGCTTAATTGATTCTCTTCATTCTTTTAGAAAAAAAAAAATCACTGCAAACCATTTTTTTGTATTTTTTTAAGATATCAGCTGCAAGGGGTGACAGCTGTAGGACTGTTTGTAACTCCCAGCTTTGAGAGGTGCTAGGGCTGTATGCTCCATGGCAATAATCAGTCTGCATCCCAGGGAAGCCTTGTGGCTAATGTTAATTGTGTGTCAGTGTGACCTACCAAGGTTTGCATGGAGACCCCAAAGGCTTCTCCTCTGCACTTTTACTGATTAATCCTAGAAGTTTTTCAAGGTGTAGGTAAATGTTTAATTCATGAATATCAGTGAAGATGGAAATGACATAGTAATTATTTAACTTTTTAACTTACTGTGATACATAGTGACTCACCTTGTAGTAGTCAGACTACTCCTAGAAAATGGAGATATTCTGTGTTTGTTAACCTGATGGTGAAATGTGCACTTTGTCCAGCTACAGTAGGATGAGTGGTCAGGAAAGGATTGCTACCACCTAAATGCCCCTTTCTTCTGGACAACTGAATATATGTCTTCCGTGATTGTCTTTTTCCCGCTAAATATCTGGACAGTTGGGGTCAGTGAGCAGAAGGTGTTGTGGACAGTGCTGTTGATACTGATTTAGCACAACTGTGTGGTATGAAGTATTTGCTGCTAATTTTTGTGGTCAGTACAAGCTGATTTGTAGTGTGTTCCTTTGTGGAAGGACCACATCTCTGAAATCATGAAGCAACATGAGTGATCATTGTAGAAGGAGCTTGATGTTATAGTAAAAGCAGTTGCAGTTCTGGAAGGAAGCTGATCATGTGAGGGGTTGATATGCCTTGCTCTCTGAGCAAGRGTGTGACAAGGCATGTGCCACTGAAGAGGCTCTTGCTAAAACTTATAGCAAGTTCTCAGAATGATTGTAAGCATGCAAGGGGGAAGAGACCGTGTGTGTTGGTCTCTAGTGAACAAGGTACACTGGCTTAACTTGTTTTTTCTTGAATATTACTTTAACTGAGAAAATTGGAATCATCTCACAAATTCCTTTAATGCCGTATGCTGTGTTTTTAGCGCTGAGAGAAACTGGTGGTTACAGAGCACTGAGCTCAGTCCTCAGATGGTGCTGCCATAAGTTCTCTGCTAAATGGGGTCTTGTAGTTGTATAAATTTATAAGTGGAGAGGTTTTAAGTTGTGCATATTGTTACAATATGCATCTCTTGCTTAGAAAGTTGTGTTGGCTTCCTTCTGCTAATATGTGGAAGAAAAGAGGACAGCTTGACAGTATCTTCTAAGCAATGATGTGATAACTAACACTCATGCTCTCAAAGCAGTATGTAGCTCTTCAGTTTAAGAGAGCTGTATAGCATCTTGGCTAGCATCAGTGCTGGAAGCTGGGAAACCTGAAGATGTCCTTTTGATGACACAGGAAATTAAAAGGCACAAACTATGTGTATCATCTTTCTGCCCAATTTTTTGACTTCTGCTCTTCTTGGTCTCTAGACTATATTACTTGGGTGCAGGGTAGTTTTGCTTGCCTTGAGTGAGGAGACAGGCTGGGCAAAGTTCCAACGAGTGTGTTTTTTGAAATGAAACAACGTWTTGCCTAGGTGCAGAACTGCTATCTGCAATGATTTACAGATTTGACTTGCTTTCTCCCTAGTGTAGGCATAAACTGAAATGGAAAKGGGGAAGCTGATCAATACACACACTTTATATAATTTTCTGTAGTTCAAACCAAACTCATTGCAGAATTAAAATCTACTTGTCAAAAAAAATGAACAGGCTGGAGTTAGCGTGTAGGATCTAAGACGGATTGGTGTTTAATATTAACCCAAATGAGCTTGAGCAGGAACATTACAGTGGCCTGAGCTGGTGCTCATCATGACTTGAAATGCGCTTCACCTTTCCCCTTCCCATCAAGTGCTGGGGAGAACAATGTGCAGTGGCAAGGCACTGACCCTACTTTTCCTGCAGCATGTGAGCTGTGCTAAAGTGGGTGGAAAATGGTGGGAGATTTGTGCTGAAGCAGTGGATCTTTGCTGGGTTTGTCTGCAGACAGTGCCAGTGCACAGACACCAGTACGTTCTTCATTAAGTAGATTAGAGATTATGTGGAGCCAGCAATGTGCACCTGCAGCCTAGAAAGCCATCTGTATCAAAAGCAATGTGGCCAGCAGGTCGAGGGAGGTGATTCTGCCCCTCCTCTCCTTCGGGTGAGACCCCACCTGGACTACTGCATCCAGTTTTGTGGTCCTCAGCAGAGGAAGGGCATGGACCTGTTGGAGGAGGTCCAGAGGAGCGTCACAAAAATGCTCACAGGGCTGGAGCACCTCTGCTATGAAGACAGAGTGAGAGTTGAGGTTGGTTAGCTTGGAGAATGCTCCAGAGAGATGTTATTGTAGCATTCCAATGCTTATAGGAGGCTTACAAGAAAAATGAGAACTGACTTAGCAGGGCCTGTAGTTATAGGACAAGAGGTAATAATTTTAAACCAAAGGAGCGTAGATTCAGAATCGATATAAGGAATAAATTTCTTTATCATGAGGGTGGTGAGGCACTAGAACAAGTTGTCCAGACAGGTTGCAGACGCCCCTTCCTGAAAGTGTTCAAGGTGAGACTGAACTGGAGTCTGAGCAGCTGATCTAGTTGAAGRTGTCCCTGCTTATTGCAGAGGGATCCCTCCTAAGTAAAACCATTCTATGATACACTCTCTCTCATCTTGTGCTGATGCTATTATTATAAATGGTATAAAGGCTGAGGAGCTGATAAATAGAAACTGGTAGGAGGAAAGAGTGAATTGTGATTTAAACTAGTTGGTAACAGCTTTCCTTGYTCCTAAGGAGGTGACTATTTTGTAGTAGCACCTGCTGTTGTACTTTTATTTTAAAATGTGTTTGCTGAAAACCTTTAAGAAAGCAGAAGTGTGATTAGAGATGTCAAACACTATCTGGAATCTGATCTTCCAAATGAGAAGATCACCAAAGACCAYCTTCAGTTGTACTGTCTTCACGTGGATTAATATGTTTTATGCTGCTCAGTGATTGAAACTAGACTCTGTCTGTTGAGCTTCTGTGAAGACATTATATTATAACACCCCTTTTTTCCCTCCTCTCATTTTTAAACCTTAGGTGACTTAGCCTTGCAGAAAATTTCTGGAAGTCTTCTGGAGCTCAACACTACACRTAACTGCTCGCAGCAAGGCAGTGAGCACCAAATTCAAAGCAATATTAACTTCCTGTGTGGGAAAACACTGGTAAGTAAATGTGCTTTTACCTTCAATGGAAATGACAAGTACTTCTGRCTTGCTTTTTAAGGAGACTTGCTGTATTTTTGGATGTACTGATTACTGAGCTTCACAGCTTAAAGAGGCAGTTATGCTTTACTGTCAAATTAGTGTCATGTTTTTGTGTGGCTTTCAAAATGCAATCCCAGTAGAAAATAGTTGCAGGTCTGCAGCTTGACTCCGGTTAATGGCTCTTCTTGTCTTTAATGTTTTTACGTGATTTTCACTGATGTATTTTATTAGCTTAATATGGAGAAATGAATCAACAGTGTACAGGGTGCCAAAACAATGTGAGCTTTTGTTTAATTGTTGGCTGTGTTGACCTGAGCTATGGACCTGGCACACCTGTTTAATAGAATAGTATTGGAGAAAATGACTGACCTCTTTTATGGAGCAGCATAGTTGACAACCATAAGCCTTAGGCTTGGTCTGCACACTGTTGAACTAGAAGTGCTCATACAGCTCRCTGGGCTTTTGAGGAAGTAGTTGTTTGTAAGAATCTGTTTGAAGTGTGATTGGAGATCCCCAAAAAGTTTCTAAGGGATTGTGTGCATGCAGTTCACTTCAAAGTGCTTTTGGAGTGAGCACACCCTCCACACAGATACGACATCTTGGTACAGACTGTGATCAGTTCACGTATTTGTGTATCTGGGAGAAGTATTTATTGGTGCTGCTGTTGGCCCTGACAGTGCTATTGCAAACCCCCTCTTGGAAATCCAGTCAATTAAAACAAAGTGCCAATGCAGCAGAGACTTAAATGCTTCCTTTTCTGTTTCAGCAGATGACTCTTTACACTAAATTCAAAATTATTGCTCAACTTCAACTGTAACACCAGATCATACTGATCTTCAGACTTCTAGTTAGCTCAGTTCTAGCACCTGTTCATCACATGTCATAGTAAAAGGATTTTGTAATAGTGTCTGGAACAACTTGTTTCCTCCCCTTTTATGGCAGGGTTAAATGAGAGRGGGGAATCATTTTAAGTATGCTAAAGTGATGGAGGGTGAAGTGAAAAATGGGTGTCTTTTCACTAGGAGACATTCAGTTAAACATCCATTTGTGAATCATGGTAGAATTCCCCTCTTGAAATATATACGAAGATGTATAACATGAGCCTCATATAGCTGCATAGAAGTATGCAGCTAAGGTCAGGGATATTCTTTCTGTGTTGCAGAAGAGGCTGCTGATCAGTTGTTTCTGTAGGATAAAGGACAGGGAGCTAATAAACCATGCATTGTCTCAYTGTGTTAACCTATTTATATGCATTTCGATTGGTGTCTTCCTTTCTAGTGAGCAGATATGACTGGTTCTTCTGTCATTATCAGTTGACATCGTGAGCACTTCTAAAAGATGGAATACATTTACTGTATATTAGGACTGGCAAATGTTAATTTGGGTATTGGTGCATATGCAGACTTAAGGATTTGGCATCCTGCATCTTCCTGAGTTGCCCAACAAAGCTGTTATGTAACAATCTTTCTGTTAACAAGTGCCATTAAGAAACTGTATGCCCTTGTTCTGTAATGTGCTGTATTCTGTTTTCCTTAATCTCTTGAATTAAACTTTTTAATGTCTACAGATGTAAAATAAAACCAGTCTGTTTTTCAAAGAATTATTTTTTCCCGTTTAATAGGGTACCCCTGAATTTGTAACAGCAACAGAGTGTGTACACTATTTTGAATGGAGGACTTTTGCAGCTTGCAAGAAAGCCTTGTTTAAACCTGTGAAAGAGGTAATCTATGTACTGTCCATGCAGTTACTCTTTGTGCACATGACAACTTTACTGTAATTACCTGCCCCCACCCCAAACTGATCTGAACAAGCTCCATAAACTTACCTTTTTCATAAGTATGTAAAGCATRTATGTTGGAAGTTGGTGGAGCTGAGAATTTTAGATAACTCTTTAGCCTTTTCTGTGCATTGGACGGTTGTTTATTAAAACTCTTCTAAAAGCTAGAGCAAAAGAATCTAACTTTGGATGCCTCAGTTTAATCAGCGTGTCTAGCTTTGAACTTCCAGAAGAAAAAAACACTGCCACATATTAACTGGGCTTTGTATAAGCCTGCCATAACTTCCCCCTACTTGCGTATCATGGCTTACATGTAATTTTTTTGTTTCTGTTCTAGGTCCCTTGCTATGTATTTGATAATGATCTCAAGAAACATGACTTGAATCCTCTCATCCAAGTTTCAGGACACTACTTAGTGGATGATTCTGATGACGATTCCTTGTTCATAAATGTCTGCAGGGACTTAGGTTTGAACAGTTGCTTGTGTTACCTGTCAGTGTGTAAATTCCTTGCCTATTTCTCCATTAAGGTTGTTTTATGTCCAAAGATCAGTATTTTAAGACTTAGACAATTATTTCAAACTCCCTATCTTCCAAGCATTGAGGTATTCAGAAATATACCCGTTCCGGATGGGCAAGTACTGTTAGTACAGTTTAAGTCACTTTTTTAAAATGGAAGAGCACAGCTTGTCTTGTATCTGTGTTTGTTTGCTGCAAACTAGGACCARTATTGTTCATAGGGCTTCCTGTGCTCTAAGTTTATTCCTTTGGACTCCCAGTTGTTGCGCAGTTCCTGATGAATGCATTTAAATGCACCTGATGAGGTGCATCTAAAATACTGTGTAGGTGCTTGCCTAAGTACTGGTGCACAGCTATCACTTTCTTCTGTGATGAGTGCTATATGCATAAGGAATTTAACCCGCAAAGTCACGCATTTGAAACTTGCTGAAAAGTTTCACTTTTCCCACAGTGTTTTTCACTCTGCAGTTAAAGAAGTGTTTTGTGGCCCTGTTAAGGGTTTAATACTTCTAGTTTAACTGAGTGGTATATACTTTTAAATATCCCACTAGTATGAAACTTTTTGCTGACAGCTTTGAATCAGATGGTTAATAAGAAACAAAGCAGGGATGAAACCTTCTCTGTAAGGAGGGGTTACCCAYTACTTGGTTGTGGGGAAAAAAATARATACTTGGCAAACTTTYATAAGCTTTCATAGCCCTATGTATTCAGCARCTGTACTAGCAACTAGATTCAGCTACTTTGGCAGGAAGGATGAATTTGCTGTTCCCAACCAGGGCAGCATGGATTACYGCAAGCACTCCAGGTTTTRTCTTGTTTCACATTTTAATGTAGCCTGATTTTTAGAAGTATTTTTAGAAGAGCCCATAGATAAAATGGCAAGATACTTCAGGTAGAGCAGAGCGTAGAAACTGAATTCTGTAACCTCTTTTCTATGTGCTATAACCAGGAAGTTCAAGTGGAGAGACCAGAAACTGCCCAGCTGGCAGTGCTGCTTGCTTGTTACATGAAGGTCTGGCATATGATGTTGGCCATCCAAAGGAGCAGCTGAAACTTCAAGACAAAGACAGGTATGTAATTTTTGTGGTGGGACTTCTGTGGACAGTTCAGTCATCTGTCCTGGAAACACAACTCTTGGTAACAGATGAGTTTCCTAAAACTTAATATCTCTTCAGTGTTGAAGCAGTAGCAGAAAAATGTTCAAATACTGTCAGAGCAGTCTTTCAGGCATTCTGTGGTGCTGCCATAACAGATAAAATTTTCTCCTTTGTTGTGAGAGACTCGTTTTTACAGAATTCTTAGAAGCAAGGGGTGGTTGTTGCACTCTGCTCACAAGCAGTAGAGTAAGGTTTGGTCCTGTCTGCCTACTGTCTGAGGACCCACAGGGTAAATGCATTTGGCTCACTGTGGGTTTATGCACTCTGTTTGGCTCACTCTACTCCCCAGAAATACTTTAARAGTTGAGAATAGGACCAGATATTGCCTTTCTGTGTGTTTTTGCATTAGTAAGTTCTTAACAGAAGAAACAGATAAACAGTGCATGACCTAATGTTCTTGTGGTAGTAAGTATATATATTGGAAGTTGGTGGTAATTACAAGAAACTTTCCTTGATGATATTTTTGTTTACTCCGTTTTGTGCTTTAAGTATTTGTCATGGGACCAAGTAAAACCTTGACAGTATAGCTTGAAGTAAAAAACCCCAAACCAACAAAGCAATAAAAAGCCCTCCCAAAAACATTTAAAAAAAATGAGCCAACCTAAAAGCCCCCCCAAAAAACCACTCCACCACCACCAAAAGCAAACCCTAAACAAGCAAAAAAMCATGCCAAAACCCCACCCAAACAATCTATTGTGGCTCAGGAAACTTACTTAACGTGCTGATATTTCTGAACTTCAGGTCATCTGAGCCTCCTTGTGTTGTTTGTAGGATCAATAGTACCCCTGTTGATTTCTGCAGTACTCTATTTCAGATGCCAGCTGAAGAAAACATCTAATTAGAAAGCAGATTGAAGTCATAACAGGGAGGTTCTGACCTGTCTGTGGTAAAGTTGAAGGTTTTATTTTAGTTTACAATTTAAATTGTTATTCCTCTGTTGCAGGGTTTTTCCCCAGTGTGAAACAAGTGACTCAGGTGTTCTGTACCAAGGCAGTATCTTACATCTGAGGGAGCACAAGCTTGTTCCTATACTGAAGTGCAAACAGTGGTACTCTAGAATAAAGTGTTAGGCAAGCAAGCTTACCCCTRCTAGGACTGGCGAGCTCTTCATTGYTTCTGGAATATTCACTGTATGTGTTTTATCAAAGTAGGGTGGCATGGGAAGGAGTAAGGGGATTGTGTTATCTACGTCCTGAGGTACAGGGGGCCAGTGAAAGGTGTGGCTAATTTGAAGCCAGACTGTYACTGCTCTGGGAGCTGTGTCTGCTGCTTGTTAAGATTCATTGAATAATAATGCATAGCTGGGAAGTTGGGGTGATCTTCCCGTTTTCTTCACCCAATTCATCTTGCTATTTGTCACTCCCTCTCAGATAATTACCATGTTTTATTCTCATACTCTTGCCTTACCTGATCTGACCCAGTTGCCTTGCTCCTGTCAATTTGCTGATGAGTTCATTTTGCTGTTAATTCTTGGGGGAGAGTGGAAAGAATTTATACATAGAGATATGGTAAAATTCGGGAATGTGGCAAATCATGASTAGGTATTACTCTCAAAGGTTGCAAAAACATATGCCACATCTGCTGTCCAGCAGCAGTTTTGAAAGCAAAGCTGCATGTGTTCCTGTGACTATCAGCTACATTATTGCTACAATACGAGTTACAAGGCATTCGGTGTAGGCTTAGCTAGCATACTAGAAAATACTGTATTAAGTAATTTTGCTGGGACTATTTTAATCTTTATTTTTAATTAACTCTGAGATAAAAGGGATGAGGACCTACATAAAAGTTGCTTTCAGGACCAGGACTACATTGGCATATTCTACCTGAGTGTTTAGCTAAGGTGGAGTGTTTCAAGAATATCCTTCTGTACAGTGTGATGTTGTAATTGTCTTTTTGGTTTGTTGTTTTCTATTTCCAGGCTTGTATTGAGTTACGAGAGAGAATACAGGAGTGATGAACAAAGGCCAGACTTCTGCCTAGGCCATAATCCAGCAGTGACAATCACTTTTGTTTGTCCATCAAAGAGGGGAGAAGAGGTAACTTCAGTGTATTTTGTAGTGTTAACTGGTTGGTCTTTTAACTTCTGTGTGCATTATTTTTAATTTTTATTCAGGCCTGAAGAGAGCATGAATGATGCTGGCTTGTAGTTTGTGAAGAGTGTGAGCTTCTAGATATTATCTTGAAGTCTTCTRTAATTTAAGAAATAACAAGAACTTGAATAAAATTTCCCCAGGAGTGTGTTGTCTCCTGTATCAGTGCATTTGGTGGTGTGTTTACAAGTTCAAGGCTTTCCTCTAAGCATAGGATGATGGGCTTAGTGTAGGGTTASTCCTTGGCACCTTGGCATGGAGCTTTGCTTGCTAATGAGCACTCTTCCTCTTCAGTCATGCTGGGCATGCTTATAGCTGTTGCCTGTTGTTTTCTTTATTAAGGTGTTCTTCCTCAGAGAAATAAAGGTAGCTAATAAGTGTCATTGCATGGCAGTAGTCTGTCACTTACTAAGCAGGCTCCAGAATTCTTTTAAAATAAAATGTTTAGAGTTAAGAAACAACTCAGTTTATGCAGGACAGTTTTAGCCTAACTTGAATGCAGTGTGAMAGTCACTTCAATGTGATACTGGGTAATTTCAGCAACCTACACTCCTTGAACTGGGCCAAAGTGGCAATTGCTAATGCTCYGCCATYTCATATAATGATGCTGTTCATTGCWGCTTAATGAAGAGAGAACTCTTGTCTGGCTAGTTSTTGGTTTGATATTTAGTCCATCATCTGACCTAGATAGGTACCATACTTCACTCTGTTTACTACAGAAATGAACCCAGCTCTTGTCTGTTGTTACTTCGTACTACCTTTCTACGGCTATGCACTCTTGTAGTATGAATAATCTTACTGATGCTACTTGTGCCTGTAACTTACCTGATGCCTGTGTATTTGCCAGTTGTTCCAGTGGATAGCAAAAATACAGTTTTATTAAACAATTTGAATTTCTAATGTTTTACTTTAAAGTGAGGAAAACCAAGACTACTGCTTTTCCCAGACATGCAAAAGTCTACATGAGACTACACTACACTACTGAAAACTTATCTGATAGAAAYATTGGCTAAAGGGTTCTCAAACATCTATGCCCTGATTTCAACCAAGGGAATCAAAGCTGCTAAAATACCAGTGTTAAAAGTCTGCTTTGCCTTCATTGAACATTTGATYTCTATTCTCTGCATTGAGGACTTCTCTGAGGCAAACACAGTCCAAGCTTAGGCCATTTGGGCTCACATCTTTGTTGTTCCCAACGCATTAAGGAAAAGTACTTTTTAAAGTACTAGTACTCCTGTTGTCCTGCTAATGCCTGATGTTTTACTTCTGCTTAGACTTGTAATAGTTTGCCACATCATTTGTAGGACCTTCTTTTATTTCTTCTCAACACCTATTTCTGAGAGGCCACAAACAATATTTGTAAGTTAATTAAAGGTGAAGTAGTTGTTACTGATCTTAAAGAAATGTGATACTATTGCTTTAAAGATTATGTATCAAGTAGGTCTATTTACAGTTTAAATTCTTTTCRCTTCTGTATCAGAGTGCAGGTCCCAAACTTACAGCAAAAACAAACTGCCGGTATGAAGTTGAGTGGGTTACTGAGTATGCCTGTCACAGGGATTACCTGGAGAGTAAGACCTGTGTTCTGACTAATGAGCAACATGATATCTCCATTGATTTAAGTCCACTTAAACAATTTTCAGGTAAGCTCAGTACTTTTCTTCTGTGTTTGTGGTTGTTATTAACCAGTTTTACATTTGCATATTTGGGGACGAAAATAAATGTCCTCTGTAGATATTTGGAGTTTTATGTCTGTCCTGATGTGTGTTAAAACACGTTTTTGTTTGTTATTCATTCAGGATATATCACACCCTATTTAGCCAAAGATGACAAAGAGGGATATAACTATTACTTGAATGTATGTGGGAAAACCACTGCAGGTAACTGTGAGGACGGTACGGAATACATTTCATCRTGCCAAGTAAAACGTTCAAATAACCAGCAAAAAGTGGCAGGAAGATTTGCAAACCAAACCCTAAGGTGTGTAAATGCTATTTAGCCCTGCTAACTGGTCTGATTGATCTTTGTTTCCTGCTTCAATGTTTTTTTACTTGTCTTATAATCAATAGTTGATACAAAATACAAGCCTTTTTGCTCACTTTTTTGTTAGAAAAACCATAACAGTATACCAGGATAGCATTAGCAAACAGAGGAGATGGTGAGGTTGGTTGCAGTGATCTTCTGGGAAGTGTGACTTCCTCCACTTACAAAAAMCGCCACGCAATAAACTAATGGGAATAGATATTCCACCATAGCTACARGAGCTTTAGAGCATTCTTTATAGAAATTAATGAAAAGTGGTCAGAGAAATCAGTGGATGAAAGCCTTTGTTGATATAGAAATGGCAGTGTTGTTGTTGAATTAGCATTTGTTTTCCCTTGGAATGTGACAATTAATAAATAAACAAGAATGTGACTTTTGTTATGTGAAGCATGCTATATGATTGTCTGACCCCACGTTCTGTCTAAAACTTCTTACTCAGATACTCTGATGGGGATCTCACTTTAATTTATCCAAATGGGGATGCGTGTAGTTCCGGCTTTCAGAGAATGACTGTCATAAACTTTGAGTGCAATGAAACAGCAGGTGAGTTTAACAAGCTGTGACAGCTCTGCTCAGGGTTTGACTTTTGTGCTTGCTAGTAGATCTKAAGCTAAAATGAATGCTTGTTTTGAGCCACAGCTAACAAAAGAAATAAGCACTAATTTCGATGGCTGGCAKGGTGTGCTATGTAGTAGCACTTCTAGTCTAAATTTACACTGATGATGGAGAAGATGAATATGTAAAAGAGCCCTTTTTTCTTAGCCAATGGTAAAAAAATAGGAATGCAAGTCTTCTGCAGCAAAAGGATTTTTTTTTTCTTACTTGCCCCTTGCTAGTTCTCCAGTCTCCTTGCTTTTTTCCTCTTCCCTCACTAGAAACCTAATATCTGTTAATCTGTTTTTCTTGTTAAGGTAATGATGGTAAAGGAAGTCCAGTATTCACTGGTGAAGTTGACTGCACCTATTTTTTTACTTGGGATACAAAATATGCATGTGTTAAAGAGAAAGATCTCCTTTGCAGAGTTGCTGATAAGAGAAAACTCTATGATTTGTCACCTCTAATCCGCAGTTCAGGTATGGCAATAAAAACTGGCTTTTGGTTTCTTTTGTYCTGAGTTTACATGCCATCTCTAGTGCAATTCTTTAGCTGAATATTAGTCAGCTTTTGCTGTTTTCAGTGAATTTTTGGGATGCTGGTGTTTGCTTCTCTCATTCCAAACAGACTGAGTACCTTGTGAAAGTAGCCATGTCCATGGCTGCCTTGGTTGCTGCCATGTTGAGTGGTTTTAAGTTACAGAATCATAGTTTGGGTTGGAAGTGACCATTAAAGATCATTCAGCCTGACTCCTCTGTTGTGGGCAGGCATACTTTCCACTAGACCAGTTTGCTCAAAGCTTCATCCAACCTGGTATTGAACACTTCCAGGGATGGGGCATCTASCACCTCTGCTCTGGGCAGCCTGTGCCAGTCAGGATCCACCATGGCTCAAGGGTTTCCATCCAGTGTTTTGTGCAAAAGGGATATCTTTGGACCCATGCAAAAATGGCAAGATTTGTCAGCTGTGGCTTCATGGGACAGATSCAGAGTAATCTCAGCTGGTGGGGGAATGGAGCTGAGATCAGGGCTTCTGTGTGCTGGGGATGCTCTGAAGGAGGTCATCACACAAATGTGGGTCCTCTATAATAAAAGGCATTTTGGCATGGAGATGCTGGAATGATTTAGTCAGATGACTTGTTCTTAACAACCCTCTGTATTTTAGAATCAGCCCAGAACTGGGAAGCTGTGGACAGTAGCTTTYCAGAGGTAGAAAGGAAAAATTACTACATCAATGTCTGCCATAAAGTGTGGAAGAGAGGAGGAGCTTCCAGCTGTCCAGATGGTGCTGCTATTTGCTCTGTAGGTGAGTCAGGGTTTTTTCTTGGTGGTGTTTCTGGAGTTTTTTGGTTCATTGTTTTTTTTAAGCTTCTGAAGGCTTGGCACTTCCTCTACAAATGGATTTGGTTGTCCTGAGTGCCTTCATTTATTTGAGGAAACAGAAGTTCGGAGAATGTTTCTCTTGTGATCTCAAAGATGCTCAAAGAAATAATGCAAGTAGCTTTTTCTAACTAAAGAACCACAGGCTTTGTAGCATGGTGTGGCAAGGTAAAATCAAACTCCTAATGTTTTCTCGTTGACTAGACAAATGGAAAGTCTTGGTATCTAACAAAAGCTTCATTTCTTTTCAGAGAAATAAAAGTTCTGTATTTACTGTCTTTACAGATAAGAAAAACAACAGTAAGAATCTTGGAACATTTGTATCTTCTCCTAAAAAGGTTGGAGAAAATATTCAACTTACCTATTCTAATGGAGACGACTGTGGTTCTAAAGAAAAAATCCAAACTGTCATCACTCTAATATGCAGACCAGGTGAGAACATCCACACCCTGTTCATTGATCCAGTTAAAAACTGAAGGTCATCTGATAATCCCAGATAWGAGTACTAAATATTAGCATGTGCTTTTGTCTTTTATCTTTTTTCACGGAAAAGCTTGAAGCATTGAGGTGTGTTTACTAGGATTATGGTGATGTATTGTAGATATTTAGTTCTGTTTACCTTCTATGCAAGTACTCTTTAAAAACCCTTGAGTTAGTCTCTTGAAATAAGATTTTTCAAAAATGATTGAAGTATACTTAAGTGTTTAAAACTCCAAAAATACCCGGAAGCTCTGTATGATGCACTTTTTTTCCCTATATTGTCTTGATTGTAAAGAGGTTCTGAATTGAGATGAGATACTTTAGCCTTCTTTTCCAATGAATATGGTTTATATCTAAACTGGTGGCAGTTTATGAAAAGCAGAAACATTTGCAGAAGCTAATATTGTTCATCTTGATAATGTTAGTCTGCTAGTTAGTTGTCTGGAAATAGAAAACTTGTGTTACTCTACCTCAGCTTGAGGAAGTCAAAACTTCCTAGTGTGTTAGGATCAGATTATAGTATAAAACAACACTTTTGTGTATCAAAGTAGACATTTTTTAAAATACTGTGGTAGTTCTCAGGAGCAGATTGAGCTCTGCACCTTTACTTCTGGGCTAAACTTTTATTTTGGGGAGGAGGATGCAAAGACTTCATGACAAATAATTTTAGTTCTATTTTCAAAGAGGTAATTTTAACAGTTATCTTGGTCTGCTTTTGAGGACAAATTAGTGTTCTTAGGTCTAGATTCCTCGTTCCTATTGTCAGGCTGGCTGTCTGTATGCATAACACGTTGCTCTTGTGATACCAGGCGATCTAGAAAGTGCTCCGATCTTCATGTCCGAGCGTGAGTGTTCGTATGCATTTGACTGGTATACTGCTGCTGCGTGTGTCCTGTCTAAAACTGAAGGAGATAACTGCCAAGTCTCTGATCCTCAGGCAGGTATGTATTTCTCTTCAGCAAATTGAAAGTTCATTAGGGATAGAACTTTTGCCACAACACACAAGTCCTTATGATACTCAAGAGCAAGGTGAGTTCATCCTAATACTAAGCACCCACAACTACATGCAGATGGAAGATCAGAACATCATGAGCTTAATACTCCCCTAGTGAATGTAGGAAAGCAGATGTAATGTGTATTTTACTGAAGTAAYTCTGTGTAAGAAATGATGCTTCCAGTTTGACCATTTTGTTTCTGAAACAGTAATTACATAGAAGGAGACTTATTCACGGGGAGGTGAGCTAGCCATGTGGCTGACTGATTTGAAACCTGTGAKAGATATCTAGACAAAATTGAACTGATAAAGATTATTCCTTCCTGATTAGGCTTCTCTTTTGATTTATCACCTCTGGCCAAGGAAAAAAGTTACTATACAGTTAATACTACGAAGTACTTGTTTTACATAAGCGTCTGTGGCAGTCTGCCTGATAACCTAGAGACAGAGTGTCACACAAAATCGGCAGCTTGCCAAGTAACACCAAGGTGAGTAACTAATTTTGTTGTCTGTGAAAGAAGATCTCTTGTTGCATGATGGGTTGTTGTCTGTATKCAACAATGAACAATTTGCATGTAAAATAATTACTGGGCTACCTGTAATAGATTCAGGTAATTTGCATGTAGTTTGTAGTAATTACTCTGCCAGCTGTTTCAAGCCAAGTGCACATACATGCAATGTTGCTTACTGCTAACTTGTGAGATGGGATGTACCCATTGCTCTACCTTTTGTTATCCATAGGGACCATAAACTCTAGATAACTGCTGTAGCTGTAYTGAGCCAACCTCCAATCCAGCGATTGAGGGTCAGGTGTATTCCAAGAGCTGGCCTAAAGAATGTGAGCTTGCTGCACTTGGGATGAGCAGTTGTTGCCTTAGGCAGAAGTGGAGCCCAGAGCTTGGATGTTGCCTTAGGTTGTGCCAGTGGAGGTTTAGATTAGATATTAGGGAAAATTTCTTCATGGAAAGGGTTGTTAAGCATTGAAACAGGCTGCCCAAAGAAGACGAGGAATTGCCATCCCTGGAAGTGTTCAAAAAGTGTGTGGRTATGGATTYGAGGACACAGTTTAGTGGTGAAGATCTGGTGGTGGTGCTGAGCTGATGGTTGGACTTGATGATCTGGGARGTCTTTTCCAGCCTTCACAATTCTATGATCTCCGTTATTAAATGTGCCGTGCAGACATGGTCSCAGTGTGTGCTGCTACTCTGACAGCMTCATTGCTTTTGCCTCCTACACACTATGTCTGAGGTAATACCTATGCATTTCAGGTTCCAGGTCAGCCTGTTGTCAGAGGTGGGGTACAGTGCAAACATTTACAGCTGTACTTGAGTTGGCTCTGAGTTACTCTCCAGCCAAGGACAGTTTRCTGCAGATCCTAAAAATGTTCTTCAGGGGAAGATGATCAAGCTGGCTCTGATAGAGTTGATGTTAAGTCAGAGTGAAGAAACAAAAATAAATACCCAGCTGAGAGCTGTTGTGTAGTCCTAGGTCTTCACTGCCTACATGTAATTGGAAGAGGGCAGTTTGACCCCMAGATGAAGGTGTCTGCAATTTGAAAGTGTCTGCAGTTTGACTTCTGCTTTGGAGAATGAGGACTTGATAGTTTKGTCACTGTTTTAGAGAAAGGCTTATTAAAGTTTTCTAGATACCTAAGCAATATGTAACTTCCTGTCCTTTTCAAAGGAGAATGCTTRTTCATGTTTTTAAGTTTTCTTTTAACAGTGTTCTTTTTATCCCAGCACTGAGGTCTAATCAACCCTATTTAATTACTATGTCTTATTATGGTGTCTTGTATGAAATAACTTGTGTCATTACTCTTGTAAGACTTCTCTTAGAGACAGAATTAATTTTGCATTCTGTTCACTCTTAAAATTAATTTTTTTATATTCTAGTAAGGATCAGTCTTGGAGTCTTGGACGGCCCAGTTCCAAACTTTCATATTATGATGGCCTGATTCAGTTGACCTACAAAAATGGTACAGCATACAACAATGAGAATAAGACGCGGCGATCTACTCTTATAACTTTCCTGTGTGACCGTGATGCTGGAATAGGTCAGCCTGAATATCAGGTAAGAAATTCTGTRTGAAGAAAGGAAGGATCACCATCCTAAAATACTGACTGGAATAGCTACTAGGTCAGTACATGCGGAGTGTTATCTATGGAAATATCCAGTATCTATAAAGCAGACCAAAAGAAATAGTTATTTCTCTTGGTATATTTGACTCTTGTTGTAGCCATAAAGCTTACCTTCACCAGTGAACAGTAAGCTGTTTACCTGGATCCAGATTCTTACCTCACTCTTCCTTCTAGTCCCTGGGCCATATAATTATGAGTGCTTTTGGTCATCTTGTATTTCTAGCTGGGAGAAAAACAAACTAGCCAAGAAGTAACAAATGGTAGGACTGTCCAGTAACACAGCAGACAGCAGTTTAACAGAACCAAAGCAGGTTTTTTTTTGCAAGAGCATTTTTGGTGACACAAGGAATGACAAGCTCTRTAACAGGACTGGCCAACACAAATCAGTCTGAGAAGGTATATCCTGAAACCAAAGGGATGTAGCAAACTTGAAATATAAAGGAGCAGTGGTGAGTCACAAAATGATCTGTGTGGAAAGCCTCTYTGACCTATTCTGCTCATTTGTAGAAAGAAGATGACTATACCTACAACTTCAGGTGGTACACCGAACATGCTTGTCCAGAAATTCCACTGGAATGTGTTGTGACTGATCSCAACACCATGGACCAGTATGACTTATCAAGGTAGGAAAGTAACACATGCATTGTAACTTAGCTATTCTAGTTTAGTGTTCCAGCTGACAGCACTGGCTGAAGGTGGTTTCTGGTGTAGACAGCACCAGAAGCTTCACCTGTTGTGACAGTCTTTACTTGCAAGCATGTTGAAATCCCTCTAGTATGTTGACTTGGCTCCTAGGATGTAAATTGACTTTTGGGATGGTTTTGCTTATAAAAACTTACTGTCTTGTCAGCTGTGCTCTGTATCCCAGGAGTATTCTTTCTTATTGTAGCACTTAAAAATGAGGGGGAAAATTTACTCTGGAATGCCTTATGGTTGTTCTGTTTCTTGAGACTGAGAAAGCTAGAGAGACTCTATGAAGAATGCGYATTCTTAGAGCAGAATTTTCTCTTCCTTGTCAGATTAGCAAAATCTGAGAAGAGAGGTGAAAACTGGTACGCCATGGATAGTTCAAGACCAAATGAGCACAAGAAGTACTACATAAATGTCTGTCGACCTCTGATTGCTGTCCCAGGATGTGACCGACGAGCATCTGTCTGTCAGATGAAATACAAGCCTGTTTCTGTGAGTACCCTTTCCATCCCAGCTCAGAGCTGGTTTGCCACATGAGGGAGATGGAAACATACAGGAGATTGACAGCCCAGTCATGTGAATTCTGACTCCTTGTACAAAGGGGTATTCTGTATACCCATAATGGTTGCATAACCATAGCAGAATGGTAGACCTCCTGTCCACGTCTTCAAAGACCAAAGTTTTAATTTTTGCAAGTGTTCCAGTGTCGTGTTCAACACTCAGAATTATTTGCCCTGTGTTGCAGAGGCAGACAAATTGCATCTCTTCTGTATGAAGAGTGGTRGAGTATTAGACACTGCTATGAACAGGCATTTCTTTAGGAACAGGCTGCTCTCCTGGATATTTTGTCATGCTTCTGGCATGTTTTAGGTTGATCTGTGGAAAAAATGTGTTTAAAGATTCTTTGTTGCCCCCCCATCYTCCCTGAGCTTGCTTTTTATCTGAGGAGTAGATTAGGCAGATGTTGCCAAGCAAATTAAAAAAAAAGAAGGTTGTTGGTGGTTATGGGCTTCTACTTCTGTATTGCTCTGAAGTGTAACAATTTATCATGGAAGTGATAACAGCTGACATGCTGAATCAACCCACTGCCCAAGGCCTGACTTCATTGCTGCTCAGAGCTATAGCGAAAGCTGACCTTAGAGGCTCATCAAGCTGTCCTAATTCGTCCTACAAAACAGAGAGAGCACCTTTCTTCCTCAGTGTTGAAGGGAATGTCTGAGTGACTGAAACCAGTCATCGCCCACATGGCACTTGAGAAAATTATTATTTGTTCTTTGTGCTTGCAATAGTCATTGTTGTGTAAGGCTGCTTACTTTACATGTAGAGACACTTTACAGCTTCATTACTTCATTGCTTAAGATACTGGGATAAAAAGTGAGCATGTTGGGTCAACCTAAATGCAAAGTTTTAAAAAAAAATTTTAAAAGGGCAGAAGTGTGTGGACAGCTGTTTTGGAGTTGTACTCTTCTGTTTGTTGCTGCTATTGACTTAAAGTAGTTTCTTAAAACTAGGAAACACCAGTTATGTTCAAGTGGCAATGACTTTARACCTTGGTAGTAGCACCTGCTGTTTTTCTGGTGCTCAGTTTCTGCTAGTGATTTTTAGCCTTTGCCAAGCATGGCAGATCCCTAAGGTCAATGCTGAGAATACCTGGAGGCTTCCACATACTTTGTTTTAAAGAGCTCTACAAATTAAATTCTACCTATTGCAGAAGGCATAGATCTCCCTAAATTGCTAAGCTGTGTAGCCCGAGAGATGCAGATACGTGTTCTGCGGTACTACAAGCACCTCGTTGTACTAGAAATAAAACCAACAAAAATCAAACCATACCTGCTTGTGGAGGTTGTCAGTTAAATATGTGAAACTTGARCACAGAGTGGGAGAGAAATGTAGAGGTATCTCACACCTCTGTTATCTTCAAAACTCTCAAAATGACCTGTATATAAGAATATTGTAGTAGGTATTTTCTTTTTGGTGTATCTATTTCTTTTTTAAATTGCTGACATGCTTTTCTTTATTTCTAGGATTCTTATTCTGAAGTGACCTCTATTAGTAATCTTGGTGTTGCCAGCAAAGAACTAGTAATTGAAAGACCCGGACAYGTTTCTCTAACCTATGCAAATGGGTCTGTGTGCATCAATGCTGAAGGAAAGAAAACTACTTACAACACCACCATCCACTTTGTCTGTTCCAGGGGCACTCTTGTAAGGACACTTGTTATTTCATCATAGTAGGTTTCTCATCCTATAACACAAAGCCACGTGAAGATGTATAGATGTATTTGTGGCAAGGGAAACCTCTTGAGGTTTTAAAATAGAGATGTAAAAACAAAGCTGATTTAAATGCTAGAGAAGCATGTGTCTGAGAGTTTTTATCTAGTTCTTGTGTATGATAAAATAAACAACTCTGATGGACAATAATATTTCAGACTAGTCTAATTAACATGAAAAATGTATGAGGACTTAAAACTKCAAATATTGTGGACTCTCTTAAGAGGAAGAATATTGTAAAGTGTATCTTTAGTTCTGCATTCTCTGTAGATTGTTGATTCTAGAATTCTTAAATCTATAGARTTTTTGTTGATACAACTCCACATACTAAAGTTTTAGACTGAGACGATTATTAGACTTAAGATTGCCTAGACTTGTTCTTCCTGGTTTTGTGAATCTGCAGGTGTTATTCCCCTCACCCACATGATCTTTAGCCCAAGAGGTGGGGTGAAAAATTTGTGACATGGAACAGTTATGAACTGCTTTGCTTTTATGTGAAAACAATAATTATATACACATGAAGTGTATATAATTAATATTCCTATTACATTGTTACCTCACCTAACAGACTTCTGTTGCTTTACTTGTGCTTTTTTTKAACTTACGGACTATGTATTATACCCCACAACTCTTCAATGCGTAGACTGAGACAACATATAATTATACATGTGATAAATACATAAAATATTGAATTTAATCTGAATATTTATATGTCAGATTCAGTTCTTGGCTGATGCTTGGTGACATGGTAAGGTTTAACTAGACACACTTTTCAGTGATGAAAATAAATTGGGGAGAGGGAATTGGGTTGGGAATTATGTGCTTTTGTAGTGAAGTGTTTTAGAAGAACCTGACAGTTTCTCATAAGGTGGAGTCTCAAACATGAGAAAGTGTTAGCTGTTACACTTACTCTGGTCTTCCTCTGCAATCTGTTTCCAGAGCAGCAGCCCACGGTTTATAGCTATTCTGGATTGTGTGGCCACTTTCTTATGGGAAACTGAGGCTGCTTGCCCAATCAAGGAAATAAAAGATGTTTCTCAGGTGAGAAAGGAGAATGTAAATTGTATTTGTTACCTCAACATACTATTTTTTTCTAAGACTCTTGATTGCTCTGTTTAAATGACTCTTGGAGAAAGCTGACTAAAGTGAAGTCTTAAGTTGATCATGATGGAGTTTTGTGATATGTATTGTTTTATTTTTGAAATGTTTCTGGAATGTCTAACTTCTGACCAAAGTATTCAGGTGCTTTCTCTTGAGAACAGTTTGCTTGCTCTTGTAATTGACTGTTTTATTCCCTTCCTTCCTATGTTGCTAGTAAAACTGAATTTATATGGAAGGATATTGTTGTCCTTGTTTTGTGCAGATCAGCAAATGAGATCTTTCTTTTTTTCACGCTTAACCCTGAGATTAGCCCAGTTGGTTGGAGCATGGTGCTAATAACAACAAGGTTGAGGGRTCTGATCTGTATTTGATCCCCATATAAGCCATTCATTAAAGAGTTGGACTCATCCTTGTGGGTCCTTTCCAACTCAGAATATTCTRTGAAACCTACTCAGCTGCTTCTACTTCACAGGGCTTAACATAAACACATTAGTGTGAAGACAAACCTCAGTTAAAATTTSCTTGCTCTCAGCTAATATGATAGATACTATCTGTTAAATTCCACTTTGGTATGTTGGTATGTGGCTGATGCCAGTGGACACAAAGAATGGAGTAAATGTACAAAAGAATTGAGTGAAGCTACTGCCAKAGCTGTATTCTGCTATTCTTGTATGCAGACTAGGAACATGTCTAAATCACTGCCTCTGTTCTGGAAGTAAGTTAAAGGTAAAACCTAAACAGCAGAAATGCAGAAGGAGAAAATAAATCTCTTGCAATTTTTTTTTTCCAGTCCTGCACTATGCGAGATCCAAACACTGGCTTTCTATTTGACCTGCTGCCATTGGCTTCTAAGGAAGGCTATATGGTGTCTGGCAATGGGAGGAATTTCTTGGTAAGGATTTTGACTCTACCGTCTTTTGTTTATGGGTGCTGTTGTTGCATTTTTTTGTCTTGCTTAGTGATCTAGTGGAGCTTTCACTCAGTCCTCTTAGGAAAAATGGGTTGGCAGGAAAACACTGTGGTCAAGGGAAGGAATGAAAGGTAATTTCATTCATTGTAGACAGTCTTAAAAGCATTAAAATTCTGGCTCTTGGCGAATATAAGGTAGTCACGCTTTTGAGGCTGCCTTTTTGAGGTGACTTTCCCCTTACAGACTCTTTCCACCATGTACTACCAATTTATCTGCTGATTCTGAAGAAATTGACAGGGAAAGCCTAGAAAGGGATTTAATCTGTCCATATCAGCGTTTTTAATGTAATCTGCAGGTGTCAGTAGTCCTAGGCTGTTGCAGATAATACCATAGCAGTATCTTAAGCCAAGGATAAACTTGCTGAGCTACATAATGTACTTCTAGTGGAGAGAATTTATGAACCTTTTAATCTGAAGATTGAGGATACTACTMCTGTATTATAGTTGAAATGTCCCTYATTTCCARATTGMAAGACAACCATRTTGTTTGAAATAGTTCTCAACAAGGGAGTCTTACTGATGTAGAAATGGCTATGTGGACCTTATTTCTCTGATACAGTTAATGCTATGTACATCTATTTGTTTTCAAAACTTGTAGCTAAACATTTGTGGACACGTGCCAGACTGTGGTACAATCAATAAYAAAACGGCTTCTGGGTGTGAAGTAGAAAATCTGACACTTAGGAGGCCGGTGGAATTGGACAAAACCCTCTATCTGTCCAGTGAAGGGTTCCTGACTCTTACCTTCAGAGGTCCTCTTGTTGTGGAATCAGGTGAGTTCAGGAACTATRCATTGGAAATGGATGCTTTTATTGTAAAAACTTAGTGTGATGGTCTTCATTCAGTCTTTTGTTCATGTGCTGAAGTCTATTTGGCTTGGTATTAATTGCTTAAAAAAGCTGGCTCGTATGGGAATTTTAGGAAGAAATAAGGTAATGCAGAATGGTAATGGCTTAATTTTCAGTAATAYATGTGGATCGCAAAACTCTAGTAAAGTGACTCAATACCATATAGGGGTTTTACCCTATCAGATGAAAAATACTGATCTTTGCTTTGAGAAATGGATAGTCAAATTGGGAAAACAAGTAAAATGAATTCTGTCTCTTTTTCTACATAAGTAATAGCTTTAAGCTTCAGTTTCGTGAATAACGCTCTCTAAAGTTGTTTCATATCTGAAAGGTCAGTTTTCAGTAAGCCTATACACTTATAAATTAGTGCTCTGCTCTAGTACTTCATGTACACCTACTTCATGAATTTAAGTCTCTTTTGCAGATGAAATTAATGAAAATGTGTATCTAGCATTTGGATATTACATACTCTCCACTTGTACTGAAATGGGGTTTCACAGAAAGGAAAAGGACACCTTAACAACAAAAGACTTTGGGAAAACTGGGGTTTGGATTCAGGAACCTCAGACACTTCTGTGTTTTTGTCCTCTGTACAAATTGCTGGGGTGATATTTCTTATTTTCTCAGTTGTGACATTTTTTGCACATAATACATAGCAGGAAATAAATGACTGAGCTCTTGTGTGAGCTTTTGCTTTGGGAGGTTCTAATATTTCTATAATGCTACTAAGTATTTTGGTGACAACTACTACCTCCCTGACATAATTCTATCATTTCCTTATATACTGCTTAGATAGTATCAATATTATTTGTTCATCAGTGATTACCCTGAACTTCTTATAAAGAAACAGAACCCACAAACTCAAAACTTTGTTATGTGTGATGTAACTTAGAGGC
Organism: Malurus melanocephalus; assembly: GCF_030028575.1. NCBI lineage: Eukaryota > Metazoa > Chordata > Aves > Passeriformes > Maluridae > Malurus > Malurus melanocephalus. The sequence goes on along the minus strand of NW_026623270.1, from coordinate 2,820,298 downwards.
TGCTGGTACCACTGATGATGTTTTATAGATTTTCTCTTTCTTCAAATCTGTCCAAGAACATAGGGAACACAGGTCAGTGAAAGTAATTATGTTCTTGAAATGTGTCAAATCATTTTGGTCTCTTATTTGTTGAGGTAGTTGTGGCTGCAAATTTTTCATAGCTCTGTAAGGAAGGCTTGCATATGTACAGCTAAAACCCCATAAGCAGTAGGGTAGTGTTATCCTTGAAGCAGTTAGTAATAAGAAACTGTTAGAAAATCTTCAAGTCAAGTATTATCTCAAAGTTAAATTCAAATACTCCAAACAGAACCATCAGCAGATAAATGTTTTTTTACAGGAACATCAGACACGTTCACAGTGACTTTCATTTGTAATGATTCATATCCCGGAGAGCTGAAGTTTGTGCGTCAGGAGATAAACAGTGTGCTGGATGTCCATGATACTTTCTTTGAGTTTCACACAGCTCTGGCTTGTGTTCCTGCTCCTGTAGATTGTCAGGTTACAGGTAAGTACCTGGAACTGGAGTGGGCTCTGTCCAACAAATTTTGGAAAGATTTACTGAACAACAAACTTCTGCTCAGAGGGCTTTAAGAATACCTATTGTGAAGACATTTGTAAGACTTAAAATCTTTGTAGAAGTTGCAGGGTGGGAGAGGAGGTAAGTTGTTTGAAGTAAGCTTAACTTACGAAAACAGGGAAAGAAGCTAGTTTAAGACATTGTGGTATACACAAGAAAGCTGGTAATTACTTTGAAAACATTTAATCCTTATTGTGCTGCTTCAGCCCAGCTGTGAAGCAAATGAGTTAATTTAGTATTGACATGTGCAAAAATGAATTGTGGAGTAGTTACATTTGGGAAGTAACTGTCAAGGTAACTGTATTCTGCATTTGTCATAGTAATGTTTTTGTGGCAGCAGTACCTGCTCTTAATGGATGTCTGATTGATTCTGAGAAGTGTTTTGAATTGTGTATTCATCATTGAAACTGGTATAATTTTAAATGCAATTCTGCTGCAAGTATTAAGTTCTCTCAGCTTACTACATGTACCACATTTCTTCCAGATGCTGCTGGCAATGAGTATGACTTAAGTGACTTGAGCAAAGAGGGTGAGCCATGGGTTGCTATAGACACTTCAAAGGAAGCAAAAAAGCGAACATTTTTCTTGAATGTCTGCAAGCCCTTGCCCTATGTGACTGGATGTCCTGGTAAGCTAAGTGGCATGTGCTTCTTTACTTGTGACTTCTGATGCAAGACTTTATAGTAAGAATTATGTCCCTGGGTATTTTAGTAGGATTTATTGTCTGCTTCCCTAAGTACAGAAATAGCTTAGATATGGGTGATATATGGTGGGAGTATTAATAAACAGACTTTTCCAACTGAGAGCAGTCTTAATGCTTATCAGGACTCTTGCACTGTGATGTATGCGAATGTATTTGGGAAAATTCATTGAGGGCAGTACTTGCCGGGATCCTTGATTTTATTATTACTTTTTAAAGAAGATAGGAAARTGTCAGAGTTTAACCCCAGTCARCAATCAAGCCCCATGCAGCTGCTTGCTCACTTACCTACCAGCTGGATTAGTGAGAAAATTGGAAGGGTGAAGGTGAGAACTTGTGTGTTCAGATAAAGACAGTTCAATGGGTAAAGCATAAGCTGTGCACAAGCAAAGCAAAACAAGGCATTAATTCCCTGCTTTTCATGGGCTGGCAGGTCTTCAGCCAGCTCCAGGAGAGTAGGGGCCCATCACGCATAATGGTGATTTGGGAAGACAAATGCCATCACTCTAAATGTCCCCCCTTCCTCCTCCTTCCCTTCACTTTATATACTGAGTGTGATGTCATATGGTCTGGAATATCCCTGTGGTCAGTTTGGGTCACCTGTCCCAGCTGTGTCTTGTCCCAGCTTTCTATGCACCCCCAACTTCCCTTGCCATGTGGCAGTATGGAAGCAGAAAAAGGCTTTGCTCTATGTAAGCTCTGCTCAGCAATAACAGAAATATSATTATCTTATCAACCCTGTGTTCAGCACAAGTCCAAAACACAGCCCCATACCAGCCACTGTGAAGAAAATTAACTCTACCCCAGCTGCAACTAGTACAGAAAGTCCAATGTTGTTAAAGCCTCCTAAGTGAATGAGACCAGAATGAGAAGCTTATGCACTGTCTTATTGCACTTCAAGCCAGTTTAATATATTTAACACTACTGTAGTCTTTTACAAACCTGTGGAACCAGATTAATTAGTGCAGTTTGAAAGATTTCAGTGAATGCAGGACAGTAACTTGTTCTATTCCTCACAGGCTTTAGGCACACAGTGTCTCTGTTTATGTGTCTGCCATGTTCTGCTTCAGGAGTTTGCAACAGTTTACTTCAAAGCTCTCTTAAAGCAACCCTGTTATATTGTTTTACAATAAATTAAGGTCTAATTAAGCTTTAAGGTCTATCAAAGCTTTGAACTAAAACCCAGTTCTTTTCCTGTAGGTGGTGCTGTAGGATCTTGTGTGAAATATGCTGATACAGGCAAGAGTCTTGGAGTCATTCAGATAAGCCCCCAGGCTGCTACTGATGGGTCATTAAGCATTTTGTACTTGAATGGTGACACATGCAAAGATAATCAGCGTTATTCTACACGTATAATCTTCCAGTGTGGTCAAACAATGGTAATTCTCTGTTCTATTTGCTATTAATGAGAATTTTAGTGCTTGTAACAAAAAAGACAGTGTTKACTCCTCTTAAAATGGAGGACTGGTTCTAAAAAGTAAGATCTTATATATAGGGTTTTCCCCTGTCTCTTATTAAGTCTTGTCTGCTTTACTGAACCTGTAGAACACAACTGAACTATCGTGGAATCCTGTGAGCCACCAAAAGCAGCTCTTTGCTGAATATGAGTACTGAAACTTGATAGCAGGGATCTTAGACTGTGCAACTGTAGCAAAAAAAAACAAAACAAAAACATGCATGTATGTTGTGAGATTTGCAGAGTAATTATTAATAAGCCTTCTTTGTATGACTTTGTTCTTAGGGATCACCAGTGTTGGAGCAAGAGAATGACTGTGARTTTGTCTTTGTTTGGAGGACCTTGGCTGCATGTCCTGTTCACAAAGCAGAAGGTAGGTGTAGTTATTTAAGCTTTAAAGAATCAAACAACTCTGTGCAAGTAGTAAATACTTATGAAGCTATGTTGGTTTCTTGCTGTGTGAATCTTTCTGTAAAAGATGGAAGGTTGAGTGTGTAGGCATCTTCTCTGTCTTTGCRGGCTTTGTTTTGAACTTGTGGATAATAACTTATAAAACATCTGGACTTTCTGTAAAGGATCAATTCCAATGGTCCTAGATGTTATCGAAACTGCCAGTGATCTCATGTGGCATGAGCAGTGTTCACAAGCTACTGCTCTGAAGCATGTAATTACTGTGCTGCAGTTTGTGATATAATCATATGAAAGGGTCACTTAAAAACTGMGGACCTGATCAACAGCAAAGTCACTGATTAGCTGATGTATATCAGCTAATGAGACTCATGAAACTAGAATTTTCCTAAACATTTTTTATATTCACCTTTGTAGATTTGTAAGCTGGAGAAAATATTTCCTATGATTGGTTATATTCTTAACTCAGCAAACTTYATGGCTGTTAAGATACAAGATTGACGCCTAGAACACCTTTCGCTTTGATCTTGTGACCTTGCTGCTCTTTCTGCATAATTAAGCAAGTTCTGGACTTAGTTTCTCTGATTCTATAATTCAACCTTCAGCACAGCTGAAGGAAGAACTTGTGAGACCACTCTGAGGTAGTTTTTTAACTACAATGTGACTTTTGCTTTTGCTTTAGTGGCAGTTTTAAAAGAAATGGTGCCATTTTTATAGCTTAGACACATAGTTCTTGTCATGTTGGTGACTTGCTGAAATGAGATGCTTAGGTGAGCTAAGATGTTTTTTCAGTGTCACTGCCCTAAAGTAGCTCCTCAATTTGTGGCATTATGTTTGCCAGTAAGCCTTAATTGTCCCCAGTGTATTTGGCAAGGCTAATAGATCTTTAATTGTATTTTAAATTCGTAACTTCTCTTTAAAGGAAAGGATTGCCAGGTGAAAGATCCAAAGTATGGTCACGTTTATAACCTGAAGCCACTTTCCAATARAGACGTAAAAGTGAGTACAGATGAGTATGACTACTTCTTCAGAGTTTGTGGAGAAATAAAGGAACCTTGCAAGGCAGAGGGTCTCAGTGTTGCATCGTGTCAAGTAAAGAAGACGGACAGTTCTTTCAAAAAAGTAGCAGGTACTGCACTTACCAAAATGAACCTAGGGAATGGGAAGGTTAGTAGTTATCTTGACACTCAATTATGAATAAGCTCAACCTTACTGTACTAGAGTAGCAGTCACTCAATAACTAGATCAAAATTTATAGAGGAAGGTTGAGGTGTGTCTATCAATTAATTGTGCATGTTATTGCTGTTTATGTGACCCTGTTGCCAGAGGCATTACTACAGTCATATGTTTACTRTTGACTTTTCTCAACTCTTTGCTTCTAGGCTTACCTACAGACAAACTGACTTTCAAAAATGGTTTAATAATGATCAATTACACCAGTGGAGAAAAATGTCATAAAATTTATGAACGATCAACTGCCATATTATTCTATTGTGACAAGACTACATCTGAGGTTAGTTTCAAAACATGCTTCCTGTCTTCCAGACTTGCCCTTTTTTTATAGTAAGGAARGGTAGGGTGGAGAACATGAACATGCCTCATCATTTACAGATTAGAGAGGTGATTCAAAGGTTCTGAGAGGCCAAAAAAATTAAGAATGTTTTGAATTCCGTATTTATGGATGGTACATTTGTCATTGCACAGGAATATCAGTGCATATTGTTCCTTTAAGTGATGTCTATCATTACCAAGGCCTTTGGAGAAGTTGAAAAAGCATGTTCTTTCACAAATAACAGCTGTTTCTTTGTAAAAAATAAAAGGTAGAAAATTGAATTTGCAGGAAAGCAGGTATTACATGGCCAGACTAAAATAAGCYGGTTACTTGCTTTTAGTATCTGTCTGTATTTGTGCTTCCTTTCCTGTTAAACAGTGGTGTCTAGAATTACTTTTGCTCTTCTTATTTCGTGAGGGAAGCAGCAATTATGGCTGCGCTTTTATCAGAAGTGTGCATGAGGATAAACTCAGGTTTGGGAGAAGCCATGCTTTTCAACTGGTCAGAGGCATAGTCTGGCTTTAAGATAATATGTATGTTCCTGCATCTTCCTGAAGCATGATTGAGACATTTTGGTAGTTTCAATGTGTCTAAATGAGAAAGCAAATTACTTTTGTGTTGTGATTTTTCAGCCTGTGTTTTTGAAGGAAACTCCAGACTGCACCTACATGTTTGAATGGCATACTCAGTATGCTTGCCCACCTCATAAGTCTACTGAGTGCTCCTACAAGTAAGTTGTTTCCACAAAATTAGAATGGAGCTATATATTGAGAGAGACAAATACAAGCTTCTTGCAATTCATTGCAGCACTGCCCCTTTAGCTGTTGTGTTTTGACCAACTAATGTAGTGTCCAATGCTAGTGCAAAATATTTAAAATAACTTTTGCAGTTTGTGCTTCTGAAAACTAATTTAATTTTAAAAAAATGCTTTGAGATTCTTCTGGGGGAATAATAAAAGGGAACTGTATTTATTGATGGTTGAATGCCGAGTCTGTTAGGTTGTTGCAAATTATAGGTTATTGCAATTTATTTATAAAAAGCTAATTTAAACACGACTACAACTGTCTGCTTGGAACTTCCACCAAACAAAACTTCAGGAAAAATGTTATTTATATCTGTCAGAACCAAGTATTAGCTCGTTAAGATTGGATAAATGGGATCAAATGTGGCTAATAATTGGCCTAGAGTTTGAACATCTGGCCTCATTATATGTTTCTACCCTAAAGTAAAACAGTGCACTGTAACTATGTGTGTGCTTGCTATGCACTGAAATTAAATTGAATTAAAAGCTGGAATTGCTCTTGCATTGACTGAAGCTGTGTGCATGTGGACGGTTTCTGTGGGGGTAGCTGGTGCAGTGATATACCTCTCTACTGAGTTTGAAGTTTCTGGGGTGCATTGAGTCGGATGCAGCCCCTTTTTCCAGCATAATGCTCTGCTTAGAATTAGCAGGTTAAAATTACTGTAATGACTTAAGAATTGCAACTTTAAAATACTTAATTTTTTTACATGCTTTTAATCTTTTGTACAGGGATGATGACGGAAACTTCTATGACTTTTCATCCCTCACACGACATAGAGAGAACTGGGAGGCAATTGCTATATCTGCTACTACCCAGAAATACTATATTAATGTCTGCAAGCCCYTAGTACCATACAGTGCTACACGTAAGTGCAAAATAAAAATATATTCTTCCTAAAGCTAGGCATGGCAAGTGGTAGGACAGTCCTGCTGGTGGCTGAGTGGAAAAAAATCACAAAGCAAAGTAKGCGCAAGACAGTGGTGTGACTTCAGCACAAGAGGGAAAGATAGATTTGTGGGTCTGATTTCCATCTGCTTAGTGGGTGAGATTCACTAGCAGCTCTTACCTTCTCCTGATAATTTTGGCACTCTTCGTATAAGGACAGAAGAGTAAGTCTGCTATAGCTCTTAAAGATTAAAATAATCACTTCAGAATTTCTCCATGACATCTTCTGAGTGACTAYGTTTTGTGCAGTGCAAGGCCAGGTAAGAGACTGTAGCCTTCCACTCTGTAGGAGTCTGCTTCTCCAGTGGTAGCTCCTCCTACTTTTTGCATGATCTTAAGTGAGACAATTTCTACTAGTTGTGATTTTGGGGGAAAATACACCCCAATGAGTATGGTTTGRACAACAGCTTGGAGATAGATCAGCCATGGTATACCCGAAAGTAGACTAGTGGGGTTTTATTCCAGAACAGCACACTTTACTAACATTTTGAGTGATAATGAAGTTTTTCTTCATCTGTATAGGTTCCTGTCCTTCTGATGCTGCTGCCTCCCTCATTGAGGGTACAAAATGTACCAGTCTTGGGGAAGTGGCTGATGGTCCTCGTTGGGAAAATGTCACTTCTATCCTGAAATAYGTTAATGGAGATCTGTGTCCAGATAAAATTCGGAAGAAAACAACAATATTGCGCCTCAAATGCGATGAAAGCAGAATTGTGAGTGGGTTCCTTCTGCTGGGATGTTATATGTCTGTGCATGCAGACAGACTTACAAGCACTTGAGTTTTAGATGCTGTGCAGTGTTTAAGAGATCTTTTTGTACAATCTGTTAGGATAAATTTTATTGTTTGTAATAGCTTCAGATTGTCTCCTTATGTCCTGAAGATGAATGTAGTGCAACTTAGGAAGTGTTTCAAATAATGCTGTTGGCTGTTTAGTTAACTCTTGCACATCTGTATGCCTTGCCTTTAAGCACTCTTCCATTTGATGAGATTTGAATCACCTTTTGGATTTGCTGTTGCTCTAGGCTATCTTTAGCTCTCATTTGATTTAATTTCTCCTGATAATGATTTTGTACTGTTGGGTGTTTGAAATAATCACAGGTAGATACTTTGTCCTTGGATTAATTCAATGGACCATGATGATCTGTTAAGTTCTAGGGCTGATGTTTGAACTGAGCTCAGCTGCAGGGATAAACCTGTGGACATGGAATCTTACTCTGTCACTCTATAGCGATATAACTCCCTCCACTGTTTTATGTAGGAATCAAAGCCAGAACTTATAACTGCTATTGAAGATTGTGAATATACCTTCTTATGGTTCACTGCTGCTGCATGTCCTCTTAAAAGCAATGTGCAAAATGACTGTCGGGTAACCAATCCTGCAACAGGTAAGAAACAATCAGGATTCTGTATGTGGAAAAGACTGCTGGAGGCAGCACTACTGCTTGTGTTCTTKAGGGGCTGTGTTAGAAAAGGGCAGTGTGACATGTCCTCTGGAGAGTGACCAATAAGCTCACTGATGGTAGAAATATCTTGTAAGGTACTGCAATGTCCCTTAGAATATAAATGGTCTATAGTTCAAAACTTGTTCCTCTGTTAATGTGAGTAAGTAACTATTTGCTTTTCTAAGCTAACAGGTAAATAGGGTCTGGTTAACTTTCCTACTAAATCAAGTTACTGAAATATAATACAAARAAATGTCTTGATTTGAATCTGAAAAAGAGATTTAATGTTTCCCTGATCTCTCTACAGGCCACCTCTTTGATTTGACATCATTAAAGCGAGAATCAGGCTATAGCATCAGTGATTCACACAACAGAACAATTGAGTTGAATGTTTGTGCTGAAGCTAAAAGTTCMTGTGCTAATGGAGCTGGTAAGCATCTTGCCCCCTCTGGTACTGTAATCATTGACTATAGGGTAACCAAAAGAAATGCTTATGCTCAAGTTTTCAGTAAAGTGTGGTGTTTTACTGCAAATGCAGAAGCAGTGAMGGGAACAGCTGTGTGGCAGTATTGACTAGGAAATGGACCTAAAACTGGTTTAGGAAGTRAGGCCATGTAGCTCTACCAAGTGCCATTCACACGGGCTCACTTTAAGTCCSAGTGCTTTTAATTCCTAATGAATGGGTATTTTTTTGGACGTGAGGGCAGGAATGTAGGTGTTTCTACTGTACTCCTTCAATGCTGTGAAAATTGAGACATTATAAGCTTGAGCAGACCAGCTAGAGTGAACTCTGTGSTGATTGCTGTAATGCATCTGTACTGGGTTTTGTGTCTGCATTTCAAACTTTTGCCAGTCCTCTTTCTAGCTTTCTGTTCTGGGTGCTTCTGAAACATCAGTAGAAGTTAAATTTCTGGTTAACTAGTAGGTTTTTAATATGCTTACTAACAGGTTGAATTACTAGCTCTTCTGTCAAATTGAATATGAAATAATACTTAAGCATCGTAAATGCTAAAATAAGAATATTGCTTGTCATGAAAATTATTTTTGTGTAGCTAGAAAAAAATATTGGATCAATTTGGTTTTTAAGAGGCATCTTAAAATTATATATAATTGGTCTGACATTTTGTGTTAATCGCTTGGTTTTCAGAGAAGTGATAACCATTGCTCTGTGGTTCCTTAAGTATTTATAGATGCAGTACATTCAGCTGGTTGATGAAGTATTAAAGGCAATACTTGGTCTTTGTATCAGTGCAGCTCAGTTTAATGGCAATTCTGGATGGTGTGGCAAAGTCTACCTTTCATAGGAAAATTAAAGTGACACTAAAATCTTAAGTTTCCTGCTGTTTATTTTGTATGGTGCAATTTTTAAGGGTAGTTGCATCAGACTTGATCTATTTTCTTAATTTTTCTTTTTTCTTTTTTTACTTTAGCTGTCTGCATCACAGGTGGCCAAAAACCAATTAATGCTGGAAAACAGAGTAAAACTTTAAGTTATGAAGATCAAGTGTTAAAGCTTGTCTATGAGGATGGAGATCCTTGCCCTGCAGACCCTGCACTGAAGCATAAAAGCTATTTTAGCTTTGTATGCAAGTCTGATGCTGGAGATGACAGCCGGCCTGTTTTTCTGGCTTTTGATGAGCAGACATGCACTAGTTACTTCTCTTGGCATACTTCCTTGGCTTGTGAAGAAGAGGTAAGAATTACTTTTGCAGAAAACACTTGTGAGATTTGCAGTTTCTGAGTGGGGTTACATATAGCATCAGGGTGTTTTAAATTTCTTGAGGGAAAGGTTTCTTTCCAAATTCATGTAGGAGTTCTTGAAWGCTTTCCATATTGACATTTTCAACCGGGGTGAGCAATACTTGAGATCTCCAAGTGTTGAGCCAAGTTAAAACTTCTAACACTTGAGAATAACCCCTATATGGAACCTACTTATCTGCTTTTCTGTGCAGTTCAAATGGAAGCCATAGAGTGTCATGTTGGTAAGGGATGGTTAAGATCCTCCAGTCCAGCAGGACAGCAGAACTGAGGCTGGGTTGAGGATGGATAACATCTCTGTGCATGGGGATAGTCTTTGTTTCTAGGCARGTGACCAGAGGCCAGGCAAGTGTATGGTCAGTTTGCTCAGTGCAAAACCTGATAAACCTTGATRGCATGAATTTAGAATCTGCTTCTGATGTACAACACATGCTGTAATAACATAATTTGGTCAGTTTAGTTTGACTGGTGCTCCAGATGATGCTTTGAGATAGTCTTTAGTTAATTTTATCTGGTTAAAAATGACCAGTAGTGGGTGGGTGTAAGGAGTAAAAGGTAGCACTAGGTATAGGAGGCTAAATTAACTACTGGATGAATTTATCTCTTCTTAATACCTGAATATTTTCTTCTGTGAATTTGCCTAATCATTCTTTTTTCTTCTTTGATTACCTCTAGTGTGACCATCATTCTCTGCAGCAAGTTGTTTTTCCTYATCACTGTTTCAATACTACAATAGCTCTCGCTTCCATTTAGGAAAACATCTTCCAGTTTTCCTTTTTCCTTTGACAGGAGCTGTCGCATCTTCTCTCCTTCAGCTACACATAGTTCTGATTTCCCCTTCAGCAGTATGTGCCATGCTGCAATACAAATCAACAGTACCCAGSCCCACTGTGTTTTCTAGCTTGTTAATTCCATTTGGTGATCCTGAATGYGCTTCTGATCACTTTTTTTTACAGTGACCTAAGCTGTTTCAGTGTGATGATAGCTTGGTAGCAAAAATGATTATTTGTCCTGAAACTAAATTTGTTTGCTGCCCCTTTTCTAATTCTAAACAAGAATAGACTTCTCAAATTCCACATTGACTGTCAGTAGGTTTATGCACATTAAGAGGGTATGAAATGGGTTCTGAGGAGATGTAGTACTCGAGCCATCAACTTGCAATGCRCTAACTTTATATTGTTAGAATGTTGTTTTAACCAAGCTTGTTTGTTGGAGGTGATTCAATGATGTGGAGGAGATGAGGAGAGGAAGGGATGGGGACTGATCTTACAGAGTCATATTGATTGTGTATGCTAGAGTAGGTGTGCCTGAGCTTTGTCTTGATATTGTTCTGATAGGGACTCCATTTCATAAGAATGTTTAAATGATTGAAGTTTTTCGTATGCTGCTTGTAGTTTTTTTGTATCTACAGACAAGCAAAAATTATAATAAATGCTGCTTTACTTATATTTGGAACTTTTAAATGTAGCCATGCATCTGGCCACAAGAAGGATAGGATGTTTGTCAATTAATCAAAGCAAGTAATAAAAGAATAAGGTCAATAAATGTATTTTCTTGTAGGTGAAGTGCTCAGTAATGAATGGCAGTTCTGTTATTGACCTGTCTCCTCTGATCCATCGCACCGGCTATTATGAGGCATTTGTGGATGAAGATATTACAGATGTTTCTCCAGACTTCTACATCAACATTTGTGAGCCTCTCAATCCTATTAAAGATGTCAATTGCCCACCTGGAGCAGCTGTTTGCATGGTTCCTGTTAATGAATCGCCAATAGTAAGTACTACATCAGTAATCACTGAAATGTGCATTTCCCTAACAGTTTAATATAGTATCCMTGCCTAGGAGACCTGATTTGAACCAGAGGCTTGACGATTGATTACAGAAATGGAATGTGGAATTAAAATCCCCTCTGCAAAGTTCCTTTTATTAGTTTTCCCTATGAAGAAGTATTTTCCTATCCTGAACCCCAGTGGTCTTTTTGAATGTCGGAAAATTCAATACACTGATAAATATGAAAAATTGCTACATAGAATTTATTTCATGCACTGCTGTGTGCCAAACACAGACCCTGGGAAGCAGAATATATTAGCCACTCTGCGGCTTAATTGATCTTGTGATAGCCTGTTGCAGTTTGAMGCAGTTTAGATACTTCAAAATGCACTTAGGTCTTTCATGTAAGAATTTGACAGCTACATGTTTTACAGAGGATTGATTAAATTGTSTGTGTTATTACCTTGAGAGATGGAGGCTTTTGTTTTTGAGAACTTGTTTGCTAGCTCTAGAAGACAGACATAAACAGCTGAGATTGATGTGAAATTCATGGGTAACAATCTAGGGAACTTACTCCATTGTTAATGCTATTTTTAAGTTATGTGTTCGTAATTTGGCGTATTGATGTAAAGAAGAATTTACCTCTAAGATGCAGAACCTCCCTGGCTTTTGTCAAGCTTAATCAAAAAGTGTTTTGAGCTGTTCAACTTGTTTTGTTAGGATTGGAATGTAATAAYGGCTGTTCTTTCAGTATACAATGCAGTTTTCAAAAGTGCAACGGTTTTGCTCCCATGTAAACCAAACAGAGAAATCTGAAGTGATCTGAATCTCTGGAATCTAGGTGTGTCCCCTGAGTCTATTAATAYGTATTTTTGCTTGTGTAGGATATTGGTCGTGTTACTGAACCTCCCAAGATAAATGTGGCAGTAAATGAAGTTTACATCACTTACAACAGCACTACTCCTTGTCAGATAAAYAACAAATTGAACTATACTTCTGTTATTATGTTCCACTGCAGCCAAGGAACTAGTCTGGTAAGACATCTCATAAACTTACCTTGATATTGGAGTGTAATGGAAAGTAGGTAGTAACCAGTGTTAGCTTTGATTAAAACTAAGTCAGGCATTTGTTTCTAGAATGTAAGGATGGACTTGTTTCAACAAGAAGTATCATATTTGTGTTCTTAACTGGCCAAAATGTCACTGAGTACATGAACTTTAGGCTTAAGAGTAACAAGTTCTGACGGTTTCAAGGATCAGATTCCACGGAAGTGTCGTAATTATAACTTWATATTTACTTAAACTAAATGCTGTGTTGCACCTTATTTAGATCCTGAAGTTTATACCTCAGGCTAACACAGGAACCGGTATAACTGTGGAGCTATTATTGTTAAGTGTTCCCCCTATGTTGTAACCTTTTCCATAATCACACACAACTTTAAACATTTGCATTTAGTTACTTATGTTTTTTTATTTTGTACCTGAACACTAAGTTGAGTTTGTATGGTGATGTAAGTCTAACACTTCTTAATTTTTTTAATACTTCAGCAAACTGTAGAGAAGCACTTTGATATGATGTTTGTCAAACTTGAGCTTGCTGAAGATTGTGAAACCATTTTCCATCAATGTGGGGCATGAGCTGAAACTTGAGGCAGCTCTGAATATTACACAGACCATACTAAATCTTTAGTTTAAAACATGATAAARTAAACTGCTTTCTCTAAACCTTAACTCAGTGAAATTTCCTAATGTTCTCTGCCATCAAGAAGCTCAGCTCTCATACTTTGCTGCTTGCAACTAAGCTGAACATCAAAATCTCAACCCTAATTAAGACGAAAGCTTGTGTGCCTTGCTTGRTTTCTGGAGCTAGGTAGAATGCACATCCCTTTTAAGTTTTGTTTGGTACTGGTTATAGTGTGGTGTTTCTCCTACAATCAGTAAAACCTAGCCGTAGTGGTAACTGTGGTTAACTGTTGTGGAGGGGGGAATGCAGAAACAACAACAAACTCTCCAAAAATTAAATCTAATATGTCTTCCTGTTTTCTTTGGTAACAGGGTAAGCCAAAGATGATAAAGAAAGTTGACTGCAGTTTTGTGTTTGAGTGGGAAACTCCAGTTGTGTGTCCTGATAAAGTGAAAACTTTAGGTTGCTCTGTGATTGATGAACAACTGCACTATACTTTTAACTTGACCAGCCTTTCCGGACGATCATTCCAGGTAATTGTTTTCTGGTGGTTTGACATTGTATTATTTATTTATTCATTCATAACTGCCTATTGTTATCAACATTTTAAAACTGCATCCTGGGGTGTGACAAAAGGTTGAAACATATGCTGTGGGCAGTATTGATATTTGTTTGGCTTCTGACAGAAGGAATMATATTAGAGAGTATAACATTTTTATTGTTTTTGGGAGCGAAGTTAATGGACACAGTGATGGGTAAAGTAGGAGAAATCTTCACCTTTGACAGAATCTTGAATGAGAAAGCAGGTCTGCTGAACAGATTTTATCTGTGGTCCAGCATGCTTTAGCTGCAGTTTTGTTGTATTAAAGAAGGCCAGACTTGCAAAATGAGTTATCTTTTCCTCCTGWGTTATGCAAGTGCTGCCTAAGAGTTGGTTTATGAAGCATTTGTGTGATTTTGTAAATATTGACTCTAGACTTGTTGTGATGCTTCTGTTTGTGTACACAGGTATTTTCTGGATCCAACAATTACCATGTTGGTGTGTGCAGTAAGGCAGACTTGCCCCAGGGAAAATGCAGAGATGGGGCAGTGTGTCTGACATCTAAAAGTGGCGTGTCATCTTTTGGAAATATAAAGGAAATGAAAATGGTCTATAGCCATCAGGATGAAACAGTCATCTTGCAATATACCGGAGGTGATCGGTGCCCTACAGGTGAGATCAGAGCATACCCATTCTTTATGTTCAAAACTTGTCAGGATATTTTTCCCCTAAAATATGAGGGAGGAAAGCAACAGGACAGGAGGACAGCAACATCGTTTTCGCTTGTGGCAATAGAAACATGTAGTTTTGCTAAATCACAAGCATCGTACTAATAATCTGCAACATCAGCATGTATCTCCCTAGAAGAGACAGTGCAACTTTTCTGTAGGGATGATTATAGCTAATTGTATGTTACATCTAGTTTTCTAATTGGGTTTAAACCCAGTGTTTCAGTATTTCTGTTGTTTGCCACTGACGTTTCTTTAGTATTGAATTATGGGCTTTGGATAAGGCCCAGATGAATTTGAATATGATATGCCTCCTACTGCATGGAGTTAAGAGATTCTACCTTTCCTTCTCAGTGACTGAAAAGGGAGAGCTCTGTGTGTTCCCCTTCAAGTACAAAGGGAAGACTTATGAGGAATGTGTTACAGAAGGGAAGAATAGGCCGTGGTGTGCTACAACTGAAAACTACCAGGGAGATGAAAAGTGGGGATTCTGTAGCAGCAGTAAGTACTTCTTATACTTCATGTGTAAAGGTCTTAGTTAGCGCAGAGATTTAGCTGCACTAAAATCATACATGCCTGAAAGCATCTTACAAAATATTCTTTTTCTTTTTTTCCAACCTTTCCCCTTACAGCAGCTGCAAGAAAGGAATCTACCATTATCTTTACATGTGATGAAAATGCTGGTGTTGGGAGCCCATACCTTCTCAGTGAGACTCTTGGTTGTGCTGTGACATTTGAGTGGAAGACTCAGGCTGTTTGTCCTCCCAAGAAAATGGAGTGCAAGTTTGTCCAAAAACACAGAACTTATGACTTGAGAATGCTCTCTTCCCTGACAGGATCATGGACCTTTTTACACAATGGGAACTCGTGAGTAATGAGCAACTTACAGGGAGCAGCTTGCTTATCAGTGCARTTGTAATGAGGCATAGTGTTTCTGTTTGGTCCCTGCTCAGTGTCTTAAAACTGTCAATGCTTAGCAYTTCATATAAATTAAAAAAATTCAGAAAGGAACCCATTTTATCTGAAGGAACTGAGTAATCGCATTCTTAATTCTTACCCTTTCCCTRTATTGGTAAACCTTTTTAAAGGTTGAATAAATCTATACTAAAAGCTATTTAAAAGCTTTCTGTTTAAACTGCTGTCTTAAAAATGTAGTTTTGTTGTTTAAACGGTATTTTTTTAATTCTTAATAATTTTGAAGAAAAAAACTTAATTACTTAGTTGCTTTCTTTTGACTCAAATTTATAACTTGTTGTCTGAACTTTAACGGGGGCTTTTCACCCATATTCCTTGATGTATTAGCATAGTGGAAAATATGAATGTCAGGAAGTCATTGACCGCTCCAGTCTCCTTCCTCCAGTTAGGAAATAGAAGTGAATTGGCAAAGATGACAGCACCTAATTCTAAACTTAGGATGAACTGTGGGGTAACAAAACTGCTTCATTGACCACCTTGCAAGCAGTTGTCTGCTCTAACGTATCTGAGCTGGTATAGCTCCAAGGAGATTCTGAATTTAGGGTGGCACCATAGCCTTTAAAATAAAAAGACTTTTGGGTATATCTTGACTCTCTTCCAATTTCTGCTTTGGACCTAGGTCAAAATTAACCAGTGACCTAATATGGTAAATGATAATTTTTTTTGGTTCAGTCTTTTACTTGAAAATGGTAGAAATAATCAGCTGAACCTTGATTTATTCTGTGAGCTAATTTAAGATTTAGTTTCTTGCAACCTGTTTAGTTTCCAATGAGGATTCTAAAGTTTGTGTATCACTTTTTCAGTTTAGCCTAAATGAATTTTAAACCAGTTTGGTCTGCTGTGTTCTGTATAGGTACTATGTGAATCTCTGTCAGAGGGTACATGAGGGACCCACAGGCTGCCCTGAAAGAGCCAGTATTTGCAGGAAAAGCAACAATGGAGATGTTCAAGTTCTTGGACTTGTTCATACACAGAAGCTGAATGTGACAGGTARAGTTACTTTCTGTTCTGTAGAGAGTTAGAGATCAAGGTTTTAAATCTTATAGCCTGGCTATAGTAGTTCTTAAATTATGCTGAAGCCTTTATTTTAAAATATCTTTATCAGTGAATCTTCTGTTTAAAAACAAAAATGCAATGTGATGCTTAAGCCACGAGAAGACATTGAAGCAAATAAACAGTGTTGTCATTAAAGMTGTAAGAAATGAATTATCTATCTGAACATCAAGAAACCCTTTTTTTTACAGTGAGGATACCCAATCACTGGCACAGTGTTGTCTAAAGAGGTTGTGGAGTTTCCTGCCTTGGAGATATTCAAAGGCTGTCTGGACATGGTCCTAGACAGCTGGCTCCAAGCGACCCCATTTGAGCAGGGGGTTTGGACCAGATGACCTCCAGAGGTCCCTTCCAACCTCAACCAATCTGTGATTCTATAACTGTGAGAGTGGAAGTAATTTTTGTTCATCCAGTTTGAAAAGACTACTAACTTCTTCAATTAAAGCAGCATGTGAATAATGATTAATTGACTTAACTCTTACAAAAAGGAATAAAAAAAATCTCAACTTTACTCAAACTTTTAGTTTAAGGAATATTTTTCACATTGGTGCTCAGGGAAATTTTCCATCCATTTACAAAAGTAATGGCATGTATTGCCTGTGTTTATTGCCTGAGTTCATTTATAAATGGATGTCTTAATTTACCCTTATATTTAAAACAGTGATATCTTAAGTGTAAACATTTGTTGTGGCCATACTRGTGACCTGAACACAGAGTACAAAGTAAAGTAAAGGTGTTTGAGGAGTGASTTTTAAACAATCACAAGTGTGAATACCTCAAATTACTGAAGTACTGTAATTGATATRTGGTCTATGCAGGGGAAAAGAATAGTAGAAGGAAGGAAGTCGAGAGAATGAGCAAAGAAAATTTCRGTTTCTTACAAAAACCTTTGGTCAYCCCATTTTTTTTTCTTCTAGGTGATACAGTGTATATTAGTTATTCCAGTGGGCAAGAATGTAGGAAAAATAAGAAAGTAACAACAATTATAGAACTGAAATGTGCAAGAACAGTTGGCATGCCCATGCTGCAGAGGTGAGTAATAAATTTACATACCAGTGATCTTCAATCCCTGATTCCTTTGTTCCTCTCTAGTAAGCCCTTAAGTCTCAGGACAGGGACTGTCTGCTCTGTTGGGACAGTCCCTAAAATAATCCTTGTTCTGTACTTGTAAGCCATGGATCTTCTGGAGTTTGTGCAATTGTTCATTTCCATAAACATTGCATTTTGTATTTATCTTAACACTTCTGGGGAAAAAATTAGGCATTCTACTTCCAAATTAGATCTGACAATGGCTTGGGTGCTGTTGTTTTCAGTGTCAGTAGCCAATGTCGTAGTACAACCACTGTTAACTCTGTTCAAAATCTGTTTATTAAAGTACATTTACTGTAGGTAAGTGACCTAATAAAACATGGTTTATTGTAGCCTCAATACAGTGTATTTAACCAGAAACTGTCTAAAATGAGGTGTATTTATGCATGATCACAGATACGAAGAAGGCTTGAGGACTTCTTGCTTAGTCKCGATATTATTAACTCTATATTGCTTGTAGAACTGGGAAACTTAATAAATGTTCTGTATGAGTCAAAGAACTAGGTAGCAAAATCTGACTAGGTGTTGTGGTTTAGRAATGGTATTCTCTAATTCTGTGCTCCCACTGAACCTGCACGCYGCTTGCTCCTGCCTTTCYCCTGTGGAGGGCTAGAGRGGAGAAGTGGAGGGACAAAGGGCAAAGATGATGGGCTGAGATAAGAGCAATTTACTGGAAACAGAAAYGAGATAAGAAAGCAAACAGTAAAAGCAACAATAGTGATGACAGAGGATACAACAAAGAGAAAAACTATTTGTGTGGAGGCAACCATATGTGACGTTAGTCCTTCTAGTGTGCTGTGCTGGCCCAGGAAGGATCCCTTCTCCCTGGAAAAGTTGTCCTTCCCCATTTCCTGCCAATGATGTGAGGTGGTATAGAATAACCTCTGGGTCTTGGCCATGACCCCTCCTTGCTACTGCAGAAATTAACCCTGTCCTGGCCAGAACCAGGATGCTACCTTATGCCTTTTATCCTGCTTAAATAAAAGGTAGGTTTAACATGCTGCAAAAAAGCAGCTTGATATGTTTGCCAACTAAAATATATTGATAAAGCCCTTTGATACACRGTGGGAATTCTGGAATTTTCAGTAGGAAGTTCAGGTGCAGCCAGGTCTTCCMAAGTCTTGAAACTGCAGAAAAATCCAGGGTAATTCTTGAAGGTTGCCTTTTTGAATACTACTTGACTATTTTGGCTTACTCTCAGCTTGATGCTTCAGCAAGACATTGTTGCGTGTGGATTAGCACCTTTCTCAAGATGCTGAAGACTTAYTACTCTTTCCTAGAATCATCAGCTCTATGTTTTATTTGATAGGTTTGATGAAGAAAACTGTGCTTACTACATCACRTGGGACACACGTGCAGCTTGTGCTGTGAAGCAGCAGGAGGTAGAGGTGGTGAATGGAACAGTCATTAATCCTGCAACTGGGAAAAACTTTTCTTTAGGGGATGCTTATTACAAGTGAGTAAAAAACCCCACAAACAACCTCCAAAACAACAGAATGGTAGAACTAGTTACCCTTCTGGAGAAGATTGCTAATCTGTGCCGTTTATAAACTGCAGAGTGTACCATATGGTTCTCACAGTCAGTAGTGTGTATGAGCCACTGAATCATGCTTTTGTCTTCAGTTTACYTTAAACCTTTGGAGGTATTTACATGTTCACTCACACATTGAGGGCAGTACAGCTGGAAAAATTTGCATTCTGTGCTTACTAAGGGTTATATTTGTGCTAAATATAATCCTTATTTCTCATGTTGAGGGAGGAARCCACAGTGCTGCATCTTTGCTGAATCGGTGGCTCAGCTTGCTCGGGAATCTACCAGTGATAGCATCTACCACTGTTGCCAGTTTTATGTCTTGGGAATAACCCCAACCTGTGAGTGTAGACTTAAGAACAGACTTGCTCTCTGTTTCCTTAGGTTGTACACAGCTTCTGGTGACATACGGATAAATGGTGATAGATATGTRTATGAAATTCAACTTTCTGGTATAAGAAACTCGAGTTCACCAGAATGCTCTGGAGCAAACATCTGCCAGGTGAAGACTAATGAACGGCGCTTTCGGAGAGTTGGTTCTGCCAGAAATGCCAAATATTATGTTGATGGTAAGTACTTGCTCACCAGACAGAATTGCTTCATCAAAAAATGGTGAAACACTAGCATGGTGAAACATGGATTAGCAGCATCCATCTAATCCATTTCTGTCAAGCTATCCAAAACCTGTCTAGCCTGAAATAGATGACTTTTTTTCTTACTCTGTAAGCTCAGTTGCATATATGGCCTTASTAGGAGTTTCGGCTTGACACTTGAACACTGAAAAACTTGAAGTTGAAAGACTTTGGTAAACATAATAATGCAAGATAGAAGACTTTGGTTTCCTGTTGCCCTCTGTGCTCATGCTGCATAAGCAATGATTTCCTTTAGCTAGCTGCTTTTCTTTCCAGGGTCTAGTGTTAGTAGACTGTCCTCAAGGAAATAGTAAATGACACAGGTTTCTTCTCATTCTAGATGATGATTTGGATGTCATATTTTCATCTGACTCCAGATGTGGTAAAGATAAATCAAAGTTTGTGTCTTCAACCATTTTTTTCCACTGCAATCCACAAGCAAAGGAAGGCATCCCTGAATTCCTTCACGAGACAGCAGATTGCCAGTATTTATTTACCTGGTACACATCTGCTGTGTGTCCATTGATGTGAGTAGTTAACCGTTTTCTGAAAGCAGCTTTTGTCAGCACTTCTCAGCTAAAGGCTTTTTTGTATTCATTCATCACAGTGATTGGGAAAAGGGGAAAAGCTAAAAAAGCAGTAGGCTCATAGATGAATCAATGATCATATATGTAGTGTTTGGCACATGACCACTAAAAGCCTGGCAAACTGATCTGGATCTAAAGCTGGAGAGGCACAGTGGAATTAAGGTTGTTATTTTCACTAAGTAAAACCTACTGTGCTGACAGAACATGCTGTTTCATGTTACTGAGAGGAGCAAACAGTTAGTGGGTAAGGTGTTTGGTCCTCTTTGTCTTACTGTCTGTAAAACTTGGAAGCTGTGACAAAGACTGGCCTTTCCCTCTATCTGCCCATTTCTTTAGCCTGGAATGGAAAATCATTACAGGTCTTAAAGGAATARTGAAGTATTTCTTCAATTACATATGATCAGCTAATATACTGATTAGTGAGKGGCCAGTGTTAAAAGCAGAGTGTATGTATCTAGGTACTTAGAACATTCTTGATATGTTGGCAGCCTCACTCTGAAAAATGGAGTGACTGCTTCCAGGAGTGTTTACTTTCTGGCTKCTAGCTTGAAAGCACAGGGAAACTCTTGATTCTGATTTAAACTTATTGAGGGAGTTTGGTCTGTGTAGTGCCATAGTCTGCTGAAAGTTAGATGATTTCTGTAGCTGTTGCAGCTTGTTCTAATGCAGATTTGGTTCTAAAATAGCAGCCTTATGTGCTGTATAAGGTCTGGAGTGTTTAATCTGCAGTCTTGACTGTAGTTTCATTCACTATTTGATAGCATACCAGGATGTAGGCACAGTGCATACATTTGTGTTTTTCAAGCTGTTTTTTACTTAGATGGAATTTCCTAAATTCAGTTCATACAGCTGTTAGGTTAGACTGACAGGATGATGTGGCTTCTTTTAATCCACTGTTTCTAATCCAGTTTAACAAAACTTGTTGATAGACCTTATATGTCCTTTTTCAYTTACATTGCTAGATCAAGCAATGATCCAGGAAACAATCATCAGCAGACGGATGATGAGACCCAGATACATAAAGGTCTTTCAAGGAGAAGCCAGGCTGTTGGTGCTGTGCTRAGTGTCCTCCTGGTTGTTCTCACTGCATGTCTCATAATCTTGCTGTTCTACAAAAAAGAAAGGAGGTAAGAAATTATTAAGAGGCTTTAGGATTTGGGCTTCTTAAGGGCTTTATCAGGATTTGGTTTTCTGCCAAAAGTGAAAGGGAAATAGTAAACTTTAGAGATTTCTGTTTATCAGTTGGTAGCATCAACTGTCAAARTACTGGTTCCTTCAAATTCTCYKTTACTGTGTGAAGGSCCATGTAAGGAGGGCTGGGGTGTAYGACTAAGTTGGTCTAGCCTCTGTTGTGGGCAGYTGCTAATTAAGGAGCATAAAACAGCATTGCAATATTGTTAGTATTCTATATCCCTCCCTTTTTATGGGGTCAGGCTAGATCYATTCAACAGCACCAAGGAACAAGTGCAAGTTCTGCTGTTCCTCTGCTTTCCAGACAACTTTTGGGGTGTGTTTTCCTTAGACGTGAAGGCCAGAGGAGTCTCAGAACAGTCACCCTGAAGCTCTGGCAAGGAAAAAGATGTACATCATCCCAGACTGAATTTATTTAGTGCTTCAGCTCAGTGGGATAGTTTGCAGCTCATTTATTGACTTGCTTATGTTGATGGTAAAAATCCAGTGAAGAAAAGTGAGGGCTAATGAGTGGATATCGTCTTCCTAATGTAGTATTCTTCCTTTCTTTAGGGAAATTGTAATAARCAAGATAACCAACTGCTGCAGAAGATCATCTGGTGTTTCCTACAAATACACAAAGGTAATACAGTGACAAATTCAAATTTGTTTCTTGTCAGGGTTTCTTAATATGATGCTGTTGTTAATAAAGAAATAAATAACCCCCTTAATTCCTAGTTCCTTTAGTGCATGGAAATCATCCTGTGTGGCATCATTGCTGAGATAGCCACAAAGCCACATTGCTGAGATGTATATGTTTTACACTGTGAAATAGAAAAGGAAGATAGMGTTGAAGAAATTAAGAGCAGTCCAGAAATCACCAAATAACATGTAAATGTGCAAGAAGAGAATGAAGCCTGTTTCAGCACAGTGARCAGTGATGCTTTTGCAGTGTTACTGTATCACAGCTACGTTAAACCAAGGCTGTGGGCGCTGTGGCGTCTTATGATTGGAGAGGTCAGTGTGTGTCAGTATAGAGTGTCATTTGCAGTCTCCTTTTTTATTTTTTTTGCAGATCAACAGTGAAGAAGAAGCTAATGAGAATGAGACAGAGTGGCTTATGGAGGAAGTCGCAGCACCAAATCCAAGAACTGCAAAAGGAGGGCAGGAGAATGGTCACATTGCTACCAAGTCTGTTACATCTGAAGCCCTTACCTCTCTCCATGTGGATGACCTGGACAGTGAGGATGAAGTGTTAACCATTCCAGATGTAAAGATTCAGACAGGAAGAGGACTAGACAAGAGCAAGCACCCACAAAAGAAGCCACACAGTCTTGGCAGTGATAAATCTTATTTATTGAATGGAGGAAAGGAAAGGAAAGCAATAGCCAAGCCAGGCCAGCAGCAGGCACAGAACTTTACAAACACAGTATCGTTTCATGATGATAGTGATGAGGACTTGTTGAATATTTAATAACCCCTCTTGTGCCTAATCAAATATATATAGAGAGATTATATATAAYGGGACAACATTTCCAACCAAATATGAGGACTTCAGCCTGAAAGATTTTTCTGAATTTTGCCTTTAACAAGAAACCATTGAAAAGGGAAGAAGAGAAAGATTTCTTGGTTGTTTACAATGATCTGTTCAGTAATGACTGGATTTCTRACATCCAGTCGGCTGAGTTAGTTGACTCTCTCTAGCCAGGAAAATTTTTTTTTTTTTTAAGCCTCAGCATAGATGTTAAATGCTTGCTTAAAAAAGAGAAACCTTTGAAAGGAAAGGATTAAGGCTCTATGAAGCCCCTGGCTTCTGAGACTCAAGTTATCTGACTACTGTCATTTTAACTCCTTGTATTTATTGATCCTCACTACTCAGGTTTGCTTAATAGTAACATGTTCTTCCTGCCGGCAGGGTATTATTGTATGGGTTCACCCATTGTGAGACAAGGAAAAGTATAACTTTTGTGTGTTGGGATGATTTGATGTAAATTTTGGAACTGGTCTAATTTATCCTGTAAATTTGAATATCCATTCTAATTTAAACAGATCATTGGTTCAAAGGTGTGGACTGAAAGGTACAATTCTGTATAGCTTTAGCCTGAAATGRTTGCTGTTCTTCGCATGATATTTTTCTTTTAGGTACTGGTCATTTGACTGACTTCATCAGTATTTGCCTAAGCAGCTGACAAGCACCCAAAGATTTTTTTTTTTTTTTTGCCTTGATTGTGGCTGGACTAGGCCAACTGCACAGAGAACCGGAGTTTTCAAGGACACAGAGGCAGAGTTCCTATCATACAATCTGCACCACCCAGTTTGTCATCACCAAGAAAATCCCAAGGACTGACTAGAGGAGCCCTAGTCTGCATAATGCTTCTCTCTGGTATTAATTTCAAGGAAATAAATTTGGGCCAGTGTTTTCTGATAGCCTAATTTCTAGTTTGTATGCTATGATCCTGGCCATGGTCATTGATTTGAGATGTTGCTGGTAATGAATGCAAGTCAGTTTTTCTCTACTTGCTCTTCTCCAGGTGTTTCCTAAATAAAATTATGGACAATGATAGTGTTTCAAAGCGTTGTATAAGAACATGCATTGGTCAGAACTTTTTGAAACTTTTTGTTGTTCCTTTTGGCTAGCTTACTCAGTTTCAACAATGGTTTCTTTTTATAAAAACTCCATTTTGAATCAAAATAGTGTAATATAAAGTATTCAGCAATTTCAATAAAAGATATGAAGTGGGTATCCCAAATCCCACATCTCAAGTCTGGAATCTTTCTTACACTAATCTGTATGTTGCTCACCAACCTCATGAGACCTTTTTCTGCTGTGATGATCAATACCTCAGTTGTGCCACTCAAAATGAGAAYCAACGTTTGACAAAGATCAGAATGGATAGGTAGGCCCTGCTGGTGTGTTTTTTCTTTTATCAGACTTGGAGGTTTCTTGCTCTTGTATTGTTACCAGTGGAACTGTAAATCTGTTTGGCTTAAGCTGCATCTTTTCAAATTCGTATCAGTACTTTTCATATTTAGAATTAGGTGAGCTTGGAAAAATGAGAGGCTTGATGGTGTATTTTTAATATTATCGGTTATCTTTTCAACACTTCTCTCCATGCATATTGGAGAGTTCTGCTTCCCTTCCCCATGTCATCAAAGGGACATTTTGGGGTTGTTTGATTGGTGAACCCACTGCATGAAATAATTTCTCCTGTGTAAAGTCACATGGTCTCTTTGTTTTGGCTGTGCCTAACARGGCTTGGGTAGAACAGAGCTACTCTGTCTGGGGGTGCTTATCTGAGCAATGTCAATGATATAATTTGTGTCTGACAGCAGTGAGTGACTTCAATGCSTGGTCGTGGAACTACTGCTCTCTTTTTATCCAGGCATTGGTAGGTAGGCTGAATCTTAAATCCTGCAGAGCTGGATAAATAGGCAGCTTCACCAGACTATTTTTCCCAGTAGAATACTCAGCTGTAGGGAGGGAAGGGTTATGAGAATTGCAGGGCACAGATGAGTGTGTACAAAGGGCTGGGCGAGGAACTGGGGCTTTGCCAGTCAGCAGCAGGACTCCTTGGGAAGTGTCCCTAAGAAACCCCTGGAGCTAACTTTTTTAGTTCAAGGGGAACTTTTGCACACCATTAGCAACTGCTTATATAAAACTACTGGAAAAGAAATTATGGGGGTGGTTTTTGGGCATGTTTTTAAGAGTCAGCCTAATGCGTTAGCTTCACCCACTTCCCAAGCAGGTTTTGATTGCAGTTGCCTTGGCCCCAGCTGACTGTGCACATCTTCCTGCTGAGGAAGGCTTGCAGGGGCTGGCTCTGAGCCTGGTGGCTGCTGTGCACTTCGGTGTCCCTGTTCCCCTCCCGGCTCCACACACAGCTCCTGCAAGCCAGGGAGGTAAAGGTCTGGTGTGGGGTGGTGCTGTGCTTGGCTGGGGATGACAGAGTTGTGAGTGACCAAGAGAGGAGTTCTTGTTAACTTGCTGTAAATGTTCCTGACAGAGAAGAGAATGATGCAGAAGAGGAGMAAGTACATCTGAGTGACGTGGGGAATGATCTTGAAGTGTTGGCCAGCAAAGCAGCTTTCACAGCTGCTCAGGCCACTGTTGCTCTGTGGCTGGTGAGCAGCGTGACTAAGTTCTGTTTCAATGCCTGATCTAACTGAATTAATTTGAGGTGCCTGCAGTGAAGTCTGCCTAAAGCCTTATAGGTCTTCTGTGGTATAAAAATAGCTAGTTTGGCCATAGATACTGTATATTGTGGCTTCCCATAGCTATTCSCAGTGCATAATTTTGTAGTGAATGTTTTTTCTCTTTTGTATCACTGCAAAAATGTGGTCAGGTGAAAATTGTGTTCCGTGATACAGGTGGGGAGAGGTTTTCCTTGGGAATGGAAGAGTGTGGTGACACCAGACATACGTGATACAGGAATTTTCAGGAAAGCTGTTCCTGCACTGCTGTATGGCTCAATGTGTAAGCACTTCTTTTTCAGAGTGAACTCACCTTTGTTTTACAGATCCTGGTAAGAAGCTTTGCTCACATGTAGTGCCCAGCCACTCTGCACTAAACCCACATGTGGCTTGTATGTTGGTAGAATTTTCCAACTATGTCTGCTACTTAAAAATGCCTAGTATTTGAGGAACTGACTAGCCTAACTTAAAAAAAACCAAACAGAACAACCCAAAAGCTGAAGGGCTGTGGCCCAYAGGGGCTTTTCCAGAGAACAGCAATGTGTAAGTGCTCTGATTAGGGGTTAAATGCAAATTCTCCCTGGGTGAATTAAGGTCTGATTTCAAATGAAACCTAAAAAATAAAGTTGCAACACGTAGTTTAATAATTTATAGAGTTAGTCTTGACTTTTGGTCAAATATCTTTGTCGCTTTGCTGCCAACTAAATATATCAGTGCTGCAGAGAGGACCTAGTTGAGGTTTTTGAGGTGGTTTTAATGCCAAAATGCCAACCCTGGATGACATTTTAGAGCACATTGGAGAATTTGACAGGTTCCAGAAGCAAACCTTTTTTGTCCTATGTTTGTTATCTGCCTCCTTCACCCCAGTGTACGTGGGGGTCGTCTTCTTCGGCTTCATCCCTGAGCATCGCTGCTTCAGCCCCGGGGTGGCCGAGCTGAGCCAGCGCTGTGGCTGGAGCCTGGAGGAGCAGCTGAATCACACGGTTCCCCAGTGGGATGGCCACGGGGGCAGCTTCGACAGCCGCTGCAGGAGGTACGAGGTGGACTGGAACACAACGGGCATCAGCTGCACTGACCCCCTGGGCAGCCTGGTGGGCACTGGGAGCAGCGTCCCCCTGGCTCCCTGCCGGGATGGCTGGGTCTACAACACTCCGGGGAGCTCTCTCGTGACCGAGGTAAAAACAGCCCCTTTGCCCTGTCCCCTCTCTTACAGACAAGGTGAGGGGTGGGAGAAGCTCAGTGGAGACTTGGCTGTGGTGAAATATCACCTGCTTACCTGGAGAAGGGATTATCTCTCACTGTGAACTTGCACCGGGGCCTTCACAAGTCATCTTCCCTCTGTCCTCACTGTGGAGTGTTGCCTTGGCTGCTCAGGAGGCTTCTATCTCCCGCTGGGGAGCAAAGCATATTTCAGCAAATAAATCCCCGGGTAGATAAAAGTCCAGTTCTGAATGAAATGCCTGTCACATGAGAGGTCTGATTGGTGAAGGTGTGTAAACAGTCCAGCTTGCAGTACTGCAAACAAAACTGGCCAATGCAAAGGTCTTAATTTCTTCCCCCACCCCCTTCTTYTTCCTTTTCCCCCCCTTTTTCTTAATGAATAAATTTTTTWAAGTTGGTTTCAATCAAAAATGAATGTTGGTGTGGGGGAAAGGCAGTTGTTTCCCACAATAAAACAGCTTGAGTCAGGAATGAACTGTAGAAAAGCCAATGACTTATGCTCTCAGAAGGGGTATGAATAAACTGAAAGTGGTACTTAAGCTACTTGCTGTACTTCAGTGGTTTAGCTGTTTTAATTATAAGAATAAACCAGTAACTGGGATGACAAGCTTGATTTCATCATAGAAAGTTCCACCAAACATTTAGAGGTGGTGGTAGTCAGGATTCTTTCCCYTGTGTCTAACAAACACAGGGGCAGGTAAAATCTGTGCTCTAGCAACTTCAGCATTCCTAGTTTTGTAAGAAGTAAGTGGATATAAGGTGTTGCACTGAGGGTACTTCTTTCAGCAAGTTATGGCTATGAGGTATCAACGTGAGGCACCTCAAAGGGAGGGTGACCCCAGCCTTCCACRCAGCAGCAGGCTCAGCAGGCACATCTCTCACTGGAAAAGGCTCCAGCAGATGCTGTGGTCCACATGCTCCCACCACCATCTCCTGAGGCTGTGGGAAGCTGAGCCCTTGCAGTCTGTGTGGGTTCCTGCAGTCACACTTTCACATCTGTTTTCTTCCCTTTCCTGCTGAAGGGGGTGTGAGGCCCAGCCCATGAATTGGTTCCTTCACGGGATAACCAGACATGTTACCTAACTGTGTTTTTTGTCAGTGAGTTCCTGGTTTTGACAGTTCCTGTGAAACTTCTCAGGCTSTGTTGTTCCCTGCTCTGACATCTAAGAAAAAGAAAGGATAGTGCAGTGTAAAACTTTGTTACTTCAGCCAGAGGGAAAGTTTGCACATGGAAGAATATCCTCATGGGAAGTCCCATAGAGCATCACAAGAAATACCCATTTTTGTGTTGATTATGGGTGCATAGATTCAGTTAAACACAGCTTCCAGCAGGAAGGGAAGGGTTTCTCAGTCATAGTAGGAGAGGGTTTTGAAATAACTTATTCACCAGTAGCTTTTATCTATTTCTGYAAGTAACATAGGACAAGACCAGATGGCAAATACATGGGTACCCATGTGGTATAAAGGTTGGCCCTGCATGAAAAAATACCTGCTCTCCAGACATGTACAGCAATGTAGTTGAGATAAASACCAGAGCAGAGAGAAAATGCTGTGGCCTCAGAGCAGATGCAGATACTTCTTCCTTCCTCCAGGAAGCCAGTACTCCATGGGGAGGAAAGGCTTCTGAAGGCCTCCAGGATACTTTTAGGAAAGGCATCACACTCAGTCCTGAGTGGTCCACAGGGACTACTGTGCCATGCCAGGCTATGAGGCAACAGGAACTGCTTAGAAATGTTCACCATCAGACACAAAAAAAAAAAAAAAAAAAAAAAAAAAAAAGAGCTGTTTGAAAAACTCAGAATGATCATCAGATCCATGCTGGTTTGCTCAATGAAGGCCAACACAGGTTAGGGTGCCAATTTTGACAAATAATAACTTGCTTATGTTCTTCCCAGAAAAGAGAGATGAGAAATGAATGGGAAATGCCAGTAAACTGCTCAAAGGCTTGTTCCAGTTTTTAATGTGGGACAATTAGTTAAGTTAGTAGGATTTCTATGTGCTGACAAAACAGGCATTGACCCAGAAACAAGTTTAAATCTTTAACTGAAGTGAAGGAGACTTGTGGATGTGAGCYAGCTCCTCATTTTGCTCTTGTCTCTGACTGTGGTTGCCCTTTAGTTTGACCTGGTGTGTGAGGACTCCTGGAAGTTGGATCTCTTTCAGTCTGCTGTGAACGCTGGGTTTTTCATGGGCTCCATGAACATTGGCTACATTGCAGACAGGTATGTGTGGGCTGGCAGTAAAACCCTCTGACCTCCCTTATCCATGCTCAGCAGCTAAACCGGATAAAGGTTGTGCAACTGAGATCATCTCTGCTCTTCTGAAGATAAGACTGTCCCTCGGGATGTTCAGTATCCTGCCTTATGTGATACCTGTGATAGAGCACAGATCTGTTCAGCGAGTACTGCAGAGCCCATGAGGACCATTTTAGTACTGCACACCCCAAACTTCCTACTGTGCCATATCAGAGCCCTCGGGTGTCAGTCAAAGCCAGGAAATGCTGGTTTGGAGCTCCCACTTGATCTGTCACACACTGTGTGACTGCAGCCTGGAAATGTCTGGCTTCCTTTGGAGAAGCTTGGAAGGAGYTGGCACAGATTGCAAGATGTGCACAGCAGCAGTCACATCTGTGAAAAAGCTGATAATCCCTTTAGCTCCCAGCTCAGAGCCAGCAGAGCCAGACTCCCTGGCTCAGGCACTCGGGGTTAAAGGGAAATGCCAGTGCTTGAGGGCCCATTTCCCCATTGTTCCGCTCCTGCCTGGGGCTGTTAGAACAGCAGGCTCTGAGTTGCTCCAGCTGTGAAATGCAGCCCACTCACAAGAGATCCACACATTGCTAGCATTTTAACAGTTAATGTTGTGGTAAATAAATCCTTTATAAATCTGGTGCATGTGGAAATACCATAATCACAATATTAACCCACGCTTATTTTTTTACTCCCCATGTAAAGATGGGACTATTCTTTTTATTTCTGAAAGTTTTAGTGGAATTGCAAAACAGCTGGTACAGGAACTTTTCATGGAATAGAATAGGAGATAAGTGAGTAATGGGCAATAATAAAAAGCATGTTTCTGTTTTGCATAGCAAAATTGGATTTCCCACCCCTCCTCAAAAGATATGCAAAGCTCTTACTAGTTTTAAACACCTTTGCTTCCATGAATAGTGGCTGCTTCATGTGTATTATTTTCCAATCCAGGTTTGGCCGCAAATTTTGCCTTTTGACGACAATCCTTGCAAACATTATCTGTGGAATCCTTCTGGTCTTTGTGCCCTCCTACCTGTGGATAGTCATCATCAGGTTCTTGCAAGGGCTGGTCAGCAAGGGCTGCTGGACTGCGGGCTACATCCTGGGTGAGTTCAGGAACTTTCTCCCAGGAGCAAGAGCAGCGGCAGAAGATGAAGGAAAAAAACTCAACTCCCAAAAGCTTGAAAAAAAGCCATTTAAAAACCATCTCTCATGATGTTTTATTGAGGAGTTTTTTTTCTCTTTGACTTCCTAAGATGTTTTCAAGCACCTTCATTAGGGAGAAACAAGTAGCTGTCAAAGCTTGAGCMAGTGCTGATACATTAGTGCTCTTACCTCGAGTCAGGCTTTCTTCTGTGGTCCACCTCACCTTTGCAGATCTGTCTGGGCTTTATGGCTCCTCTTCCTGCCATCAGACTCTGGCTGGGGAARGTGACAGTCCCAGGCAGCTCCTCCAGCCTGGGCACAGACAGGATGGTGACAGAGAAGGCCATTAAAGAAGCAGGCAGAGGGTGGGGGAAACTTGAGGCATTTTTATGACACAAAGAGCATTAAAGGGCAAACAGAGGCCTCAGAACATAAAAACACTGAAGAACAGCACGTGCTTGCTGATAAAAAGACGAGGTGTTTGTGTATCCACTGGTCTGAGTGGAGGCTGAGCCATGGAGGAGCCAGTCCGTGTGAGCCTTCTGTGTCTGCTCTGGGGACATTTCAGGGCCACTTTCTGGTGCAGGATAGAGCTGCCTGGGACTTCTCTTATTTTTCTTCACCCTCTTGTCYAAAATACACAACAGCAAGCAATCACTGAAGCAGCAGATTAAATATTTTAAAAGCTGACCCATAGAACCTTAACTGGGTTAGGATGTCRGGGGGCTCTGCTAAATATCTCTGAGAGATTAAACTCATTGTGATAGTGATAAAAATGTAAAAGTCAGTGCCTTAAACTTCCATGCAGTCTTTCAGTGGGGGCATCTTGCTAATGCAGTTATCCAGATGTCTGATAAAAATAAAATAAAAGCACCTATCCCACAGTCCAGACTGTCTTCTGCTAAGACACACTTTTTTCCTGTGTACTTCTGGAGGCTTGCTTGGCCTCTYAAATCTTTTCCTGGCACGTATGAAATCTTCATCTCCTCTTCTGATGAACTTTAAGCCATCTTAGACCACAGAGTCCCTTTCAGGACAATGATTTGCCCTATCCTCATATTTTCTCTCAGTTACATCTTACTCCTGGATTCTCTTGAAACTCTCATGAAAAAGATTCTCCAGAAGCAGCCCCAAAGCTCCATTTAACTTGCCTCCTCTCCCTAACAGTGGCCAGTATTGAATGCCCAGGGAAGGATTCAAGGACAGAACAGCCTTGTCATCCTGCWCTGCTGGGCTCTTGTCTGCCCCTCAGCTGTGATGGGGAATTGCAAAGTGCAGATGAACCATGACCTTGGCCAGGGAGATCAGTGCCATCSTGTGACACAGGCTTTCCTTACCTACTTGGAGTGAGATGCAGGTTAAAGGYTGCACTTTGGAAACCAAATATTCAGCTGTGCTGTTGGGATGGAGACATTATGTACGTTGGCATTAGATTTCACAACAAAACCCATCGGTGCCCTTTGACAAATGCTGGATTTCCTCTGAGATCTCTGCAGCAGAGGACATTCCTGGATGCCTTAGGCCACTGTATGACCAGGAGCAATGTTTTCTCCTCTTCTGGAGTCTGAGTGCAAGCAAACCAGGGATTTTGTCYGGAGGATTATTCCAGGAAGCCCATGATTATCCAGGTTTCCCCACAGTGTTATCACAGCATTGCTCTTCCAGTGTGCCCACCTAGCAGGTGTCCCCAGCACAGAGCAGCCCTGGCATGTGTCCCTGTGTGACACTGAYGTGTCCCTGTGCCCCTTGCAGTGACAGAAGTGGTGGGTCCCGAGTACCGGAGGACGGTGGGGATCCTCTACCAGGCAGCTTTCTCCGTGGGGCTCCTGATCTTCGACGCCATCGCTTACGCCGTCCCTCACTGGCGGTGGCTGCAGCTCACGGTCACCCTGCCCACCTGCTTCCTGCTGCTCTACTACTGGTGAGCGTGCTCTGGTTGTGCCTCTGCCCACAATCCCAAAAAAACCCGGCTTCTCCTGCTTCCCAAGGCTGGATACTGAGAGAGACTGGGAGCTCCTTTTTGGTCGTGCACTCCTCGTGGTGCAAAGAGGAGCCAAAAGGAGAGGGGAATAGGGCCCCTCAGCAACTGAGATATTGCTGAATCCTAGCCTGTGCACCTCACCTGAGCTTGTGTTTAAAAACCAGACCACTTTGAAAAACACTGGGGGGAAGTGGGTTAGCATAATCCATTATTTTCTTTAAGCATTTCATAAAAGGAAATAGGTGCCTTGGCATAACTTAGTGGACATTACCCTGAAAATACRGTTATTGCGAGATTGTGTAATGCTAGCATAACTGTACAGGTTGTTAGTGTGTTCTTTTATGGAAAAAAGTTGCAGTTTTTTGAGGTTCAACCAAAAAAAAAGCATTTGGGTACTCCTTCGTTTTGGCTTCCCTCCTCTCCTTTGAATTGATATTTTTTGGTTTGAGTGCTTTGGATTTGAGAAATTGTCTGRTTGGGTCAAGAGGTTAGGATTAGTAGAAAGAAATTTGTCATCTTCCTTTTCCTGTATTTTTAAATTGGTAAGCCAAATCTCACTTGTTTACTGCTGCTTAACCTGTAATGGCAGGAGTGAGAAATGGCTCCCGGAGAGGAGCTGGTTTGTGGTGCAGGGGCTGGATGAGATGACACCTCCACTCTCACTCAAAGCCCCTCCCTGATTTATCTKTAGTAAACTCCTCTKTGACTAAAGCCACTACCTCAGCTTRTAAAAACTCCTCTGTGACTAAAGCCACTATTTCATATCCAACCTCAGCCAYGGGATATGCTACTTTTCCTGACTGRAGGAGTGGAAGTAGCTCACAAAACCCACCCAACAAAAAACCCCAATCTGTCTCAATTTCTCCAAAGTCTCCAAACACAGGAGCACCGGGTGGGCTTTATGCTTTGCTATATAATGGCATCTACTCACATTGTAGGTGCCTGCCAGAGTCTCCCAGGTGGCTGATATCTCAAGGAAAAAATGACAAAGCTATGAAAATTGTCAGTGATATGGCCAAAAAAAATCGGAAAAAGATGCCTTCCCATTTTAAGGTGAGCTCAGGGTCTGCCTGTCCATGTGAACATCACGACAGTACTTTCCAGCAGCTCCTCCCTGAAGAAACTRAATGTACCATGTACTGGCTCTTCCACAGGATATTCAGTTTGAAGATGAAGAGTGTGGAAAGCAGAATCCCTCAGTGATGGACCTTTTCAGGACACCACAGATAAGAAAAAACACGCTCATTTTGATGTATAATTGGTAAGAATGTAATGCCAGAAAGCTATTTCTGAAGCTCTGGATTGGAAAACACCATCAGGACACAGATCTCTGTTCTCTGACTGACTAACRAATCCAGAATGCTCTTCTCTGCCCAGGTTCACCAGCTCTGTCCTCTACCAGGGGCTCATCATGCACATGGGAATGGCTGCWGAGAACATGTAYCTGGATTTYCTCTACTCTGCACTGGTCGAGTTCCCAGCCGCCTTCATCATCATCGTCTCTATTGACCGTGTCGGGCGGCGCTACCCCTGGGCTGTGTCAAACCTGGTGGCCGGGGCTGCCTGCCTTGCTACAGCCCTCATCCCAGAGGGTAAGGAACCTGAACCAAACCCTGTGGGCATCTGGAACCTCTGGACTGCTTTGTGAGGGTCCCTCTGACACTGCCCAYGGGGTGCTGACTGTTCCYGTTCCCTCACTCACACTGGTGAAAMAATGTCCCTTAAAAACTTCAACTGATGTGGGATCRACTGATGTGGGTTCTGAAAAATAAYGYTTTTGTATTAATTGACACYTGCTAAATCACTGGGATTCTTCTAAATGTGTTGAATGTATTTTCTCTGCAGACCTGCACTGGTTGAAAGTGGTTGCTTCTTGCATTGGGAGAATGGGAATTACAATGGCYTTTGAAATGGTTTGCTTTGTGAACACTGAACTGTATCCAACCTACATCAGGTAGGTCCATCCTCTCCCCAGCTGGCATTCAGCCTGGAAACAAATAGTTGAGGCTGGAATGTCTGTTAKGTTTTATGCTAAATTAAGTTATCCTCAAAGGTGTCAGAATGACACATGCGCTATTGAACACAAAGTAGGTGAAGAACAATTAAAGTGCTTTAAAAAGGTACATTGATAAAGAAAGAAATGTACATTTAGACAAGGAGAGATGTACTTTTAGACAAGGGAAAACTCACATGAACGAAATAAAGGGAAAAGCTGGGAGAACCRCGGAGGGTGAGGGGGCTGAAGTCCCACAGAGTGCCTGGGTTTGTCCTGTGCCAGGGTGAGAGTTGTGACCCATCCCCTGCCAACTGCAGCACTCTGATGCTAACATGATCCCTTTGCTGCCGCACCAGGAATCTCGGGGTGATGGTTTGCTCCTCCTTGTGTGATATTGGCGGAGTCATCGTCCCGTTCATTGTCTACAGACTGGTGGAAATCTGGCACGATCTGCCGCTGATTGTTTTCAGTAAGTGCCACCTTCCCTCCCTGCCGGCCACTCCCGGGGGCAGCAGGGGGACCCAAGTTCCAAAGGGCAGGAAGAGCCACCGAGAGCAGCAGAAGCCCCTTGCTCTTCACAAGGCCTTAGCCTTCAGTGGATGACAAACTGGAACTTGTTATTCATGTCWCCCTTGCCCCTATGACTTGCATTTGAAAAGAAGGTAGAGTCGAACATGTTTGACAGATGGCAAAAAGCTGACAAAAATTTTGWTGAGGTTAATATTTGATGGATTAGTGCTGAGAAAAATTTTGATGAGATTAATATCTGATGGATTTAAAGGTGATTTACTGCCCCTTCATTATATTTCTCTCTCCAGCAGTCAAACCCTCGAATTTCACGTAATCACCTATTTAATTGAGTACAAGTATGGCTGTTATGCTTCAGCTTTTCTGACAGTCTGTTAACTGGCTCTTCTCCAGCTATTTGGAAAGTGGCTGGTAAATAAATGCAAGATAAGTTTTGCAGTCTAGTGACCTAAACTCTCAGGTCACGGCCTGCAACACWTTTATGAATCTTTAGATCAGCACATTATTTATAGAAAAATACTTTGAATAGCAATATGCAGATTTTAACAGACAAGACATTCAGAGGGGTGCTTACTAGATTTAAAATATATATATGCCAAACATGTACAAACTGGATAAAAGAAATAATCGGTGGAGAAGTTAATCACATTGTTTAGGAGATAATACATTCTGTATACATTTTTTAGTTTTATGTGAATAGCATAAAAACAGAATGCATTCCCTGGCATGCTCTAGCACTAAAAAGAGTTCTTTCCTTTAGAAAGGAAGGATTTCCCAGTTCAAGGTGTCCTAGTCCAGTGCATAACTCACAAGAGGACTTGGCTTGGTGCTATCACAGGGCAGCCACATCCTCTATTCTTGTACCAGCACGGCAGCTTTGCGTGCAGAGACTTGGGGTGCACTTCTTGTATGAAGAACAAAATCAAGAGCCATTGACAGGTCCTTTCTGTAGAGAGAGGTTGATAAATGCTTACAAGCTCTTTGTGCCTGTTTGCTTTGAAGCTGTTCTTGGTCTGATTGCGGGTGCATTGGTGCTGCTTCTGCCTGAAACTAAAGGAAGAGTTTTGCCTGAGACTGTGGAAGATGTTGAAAACTTTCACAGGTGAGTCATGGTGATGAACTCTCMGCAGATTTCAGTTGCAACTGGGCAAATCCATGTCCAGAGATCATTGGGGAAGCCCAGTGGTACCTTGGCTGCCTTCTCTGGTTCCAAGAAGTTGCTGGTTGATTTCCAGACCCTCACTCGATTGATTCTGGATTCCTTTTACTACACATGTACCTAGACATCTTGAAAATGAGCAGCCTAAGCCTTTACTGGCCWGTGAATAACTGCACTGGTCTCTCAAACGTGCTGCAACACCATTATAAATGGTATTTGTGTTAAAAAAAAAAACCAAAACAAAACAAAAAAAACCCAACACATTAACAATTGAACAGAAAAAGGGCAGTCTTGGTAGCCACTTCACGTGTGGTGTGTGAAGCACCAGAGGAATCTTGTAGGAATATGTGATCATATTCTTGGTGCCAAGGCAGAGCAGGTGAAGGGCTCGAAGGTAGGTGCTCACTTGACACCTTCATTCCTGGTTAATGTTCATGTCTTGTTACTCTTGCAGGCAAAGTGCTCCAAAATCCAAACAAATCTATCTCCATGTCCAAGGATCAGAAGCAGCACGTGGCTGAAGAAGGCACAGCTCTTGCTGGGCACCTGCTTTAGGGGCAGGGGCACCAAAATGCCAGTTGGAATAAACACCCTCTCAGAAGTCTTGCCTCTCTTATCTCAATTTCTCTGCATATCCTTTACTCACRATGTTCAGGGTTTTCTGATGGGATAGTCCCTATTACTGCATAGCTGCTTCCCCCTCTGTACACTAGGAGAAATATATTTTGGGGCTGGGAAATTTTTGTACCAGCTGTGTATGTAGACTTCCAATGTAGACTTYGAGAGATCTTTACTTGACTATGATGGGATCCATCCCAACAAAACTTTGTAAGCTTCCATGAAGTCTGACATTGTTGGTTTTTCTTGTGAAGGGGCAGCACAAGAAAACAGATTTCTCTGGTGGAGAATCAAGGTTCAAACCTGGTTGAGCTGTGACAACTTGCACAGACTTTTTGTAAAAATTGTTTTTATTTTCTCCTATTTTATGGCTACTCACAAGGATGGGCATGTGGCAACTCCAGAGCATGAAAAAGAGTGCAAAGGAGAAAGATTCATAATCCTTCATAAGATAATAGCATTATATGYGTGCCCTGCAGAGGCATTCCTTTGGAGTGAGCTGGGATCAGGCTTGGGGACCCGCAGGACCCTGACCAAGGAGCATCAGAGACAGCAGTGGGTCTTCCAGGAAATATCCAGCACCTTCACACATTTCCTTGTCCATCCCAGACCTGTGGCTGTAGGGCAAACAGGGACAGTGGTTCTGTGGCTCCCCTTCGCTGTTTGTGTCGCTGGTCCCAGTCACTGCTGGGAAACACTGTTTTTCCATAGGGATACTGGGAGCAGGGTACCAGATACAATCAGCTGCAGGGAGAGAGCTCCCAGCTGAGAAAGGGTCTGCTGCACTCTCACAGGGTGAAATTCCCCCAGGATTGCMTCCCAGTGACCTTGCACCTGCTTTCAGCTGTCCTGAGCCCCAGTTAATGTTCAGTGTYGCTGTGAGACCTCCAAGGCAGGGAAGCGTGTTGTCCAGCGAGGCAGGACCCCATGGCAAGGCTGCCCTGAGAGGAGAAGGGACAGATCAGSAACGACGTGACTTTGGCCCGGGCAGTTGCAAAACCAATGTTTGCTTCAGGATCAGAGGGAAACCAGATTGTCCTGAGAGGGCAAGAGGGACGGTGGGGGTGTAATCATGTGTGTGGTAGAGTTTGTGTCCTGCTGGGGCTGCAGACATGTCTCTGCTCTGCACTAAGAGAAACCTRTCAGAACTTCTGACATGCAGTCTCTGCTAAAAAAACCTGTTGAAAACTCTGCAGGTAGAAAATGTCAAAGTCAAACCAAGCAAACACTGAGATGAATAAATGAGTAGCTACAACAGCCGATTTCCAAGTCCCTTACCCATCCCACTAGTRTTTATTTCCATAAGCATTGCTATGCCACAGCAGGTGGCCAGCTCTGGCGTGCCTTTGTTTTGCAGTCACCTACAAGTGGTAGTGGCATCTCCTTCTGGTGGTAGCTTAATAAACACAAGGGCAAATGTCCTTTACTGCTGACCTTTGTCCATTCACAGATTGGTTCCTGAATTGGGAAGCCAAAGAGGTGTAAAGGCTGGTCCAGGTGCACATGGCTACTGCCAAAATGTGCAGCAGCAGCAGCAGCAGCAGCAGCACTGTGTTCTGGGAGTTTGTAGGAGTGTGTGTCCTCTGGGCTGTGACTGAAGCTCACATCCTGCCTCAGATAGCACAGTTTGACACCTTCCCTTCCCCTTAAGAGCAGCTGAAGCCTGTTTGTCCCCAGGGTTGCTGGAGCATAACCAGCCCAGTGGCAGGGCTGTCCCTGCAGCTTGGGAAGGAGCACTTCAGACCAGCCACCATCTGACCCTGGCAAGGAGCCTGGGAGCACGTAAATAGGGCCAGGTTAATGAAAATGGGACTGGCCCCTTCAGGAGATCYGGTCCCTCCCCGAATTACTTAAACCTGGACTTTGTATCAACTGTTCCTAAAGAAAACAAAAAACCTCCGTGTTTCAGGGTACCCACCAGCCTTTGCCAACTGGGTTTTGGGAAAATAGCTCTTTAATTTTACAAAGTTTCTGGTGTTCTGCTGGCATCATCTCATGGACAAATGATTTTGTGGCCAAAGGCTRCTCCATTCCAAGCACTGTTCCTGTCCTCTGGTGGTGCTGTCAGCACGTAAATCCACACAAGCATGGCTGTTGTTTGGACACCTCTGTGCTCCTATCCCATCCYTACTCCATAGCCCTGTCATCCTACATCCTTAATATTTTAAAATATTAAGAAAATGGCCCTTYCCCTACAATTAGAACTGGTCAGGARGCAAACTCAAATCCAGAGAATAATTACAAGTTGATGAATATGATGTGAATCACAGCTTTCCAAGAGCTGTGGAGAGGAATCTTTAACCTTCAAAGGCACTACAGCCATGACTTTCCAGCATGGTATGGAGGGAGATTCACTTTAAAAGTCATGTCCTTTTTTTTGGCTTATCTTTCCTTCTTGCCTCAGTCTTTATTTCTGACAGATGTTTGGGAATTTGGCCATGTAAATAATCAAGCTCAGGGCATTAGGAAACCATTAAGGCACAAACACAAACTTTAATATGCTTTAATATGCAGGGCACAGTGTCCTGTTACTGTTTGTGCTGCTCCCAGGGAGTGTCTGCCATGGGGCTTTCTGCCCCTTTTCCGTCACTGATCCCAAATGTTGATGTGGTCAYACACAGCCCCCACGTCCTGAGGCTTCACTGCCTCCAGCTCCTCATTGTCTTCCTTTTCATTGTCCAGCTTGCCTAATATCCAGTCAAATTCAGGAATGCTAAATCTTAAAAGCTTGCTGGGCTTAGAAGTGCTTCTTTTTTTGCACTTATTTCCCTGGAAGAAGAGGAACAGCGCCGGGAGGGAAAAGGGTTTTCTGGAAACCTCGGGCTCCTTCAGTGGGCTTCACAGTGGCAGCACTCACTGCCMGGTGACAGGAGCTGAATCCCAAAGCTGCTCCAAGATTTTAAGGGATGTAGAGGGAATTGTGACAGAAAATCAGACACTGTCAATATGTTACTTCCATGTGGAGTCAGGTGTAGCTTGGAGGAAATGAGTTGGGCTCACGACTGCACTCCTGCTCGCTACAGAAATGAGCTGTGAGTGAGCAGCCCAAAGAGATTTTTAGTTTTATAAAAAGCAGAAGAATGTGTTCCTTCAGTAATTTCCCATTCATGCCATATGAGGTGCTGCTGCCAGATGCCCTGGGACACCAGAATCACAAAAGCATTCAGGAGGCAAACAGAAAAAATTTGCAGGATGGTCCATGAGGGAGTGAAGCAGAAATGTGTGCAACCTCTGGCTCAGGAAATCCCAAAGTCTTGGAGGGCTGGCAGCTCGGGGGTGTGACAGGGCAGAGATCACTCAGTGGGATGGCTCATGCCCTGCCTGTGGGGTGAGGGCTGGGCTTGTGGCTGCTCTGCTGGCCCCCTCCTGCCTCCCTGCCCCAATAAGGGCAGATCCAGGGCAAAACGAGCCCTTACTTGGGGGCATCTTCGGAAGTCAAAACGTGAAGGTAAATGGTTTTTTCTTTACTTCTCTCCTGCCTGTGGAAGTAAAGGGGAAAAGACAGATGATGCTCCTGGTGCCTAACAGCATGATCCATGAAATAATCCATATTCTTACATTCATTCAGCAAAGYTAGGTTTAATTGATATCTTGTCACTGGCAATTGTTCAATTATTCTGAAGAGCAGCAGAACAAGGATTAAATTGGAGACTTTCTGTGGCCTTATTGCATCTGTGCAGCTGATATCCCAGTGGTAACTTTAGAAACTTCAACTCTGGCATTTCCTACTGTAAAAACTCCTACTCCAAGTGGTTTCTAAAGTAACWTCCGGTGTGTGGTTGCATGTATGATTTTCCTAATGTTTCCTAGAGGCAAGCTCTCCCTGTTGTGGAGACATTGCTGTGCTACATTGCTATTTCTTTCTAGCCACATTAGGTCCTTTTTTTTACCACACCCAGCCTGTTACGAGGCCAAGTGTCTTTTGGCTGTGCAGGAGCTTCAGTAAATTCAAGCAACCCTTCTGGTGTTTGTGGAGCTCTGTCCTCTCCCTGGAGAGCTTCAGAAGCTACACTTGAGCCAAAAGGCAAAAGCATTGAAAGAACAGGACATCCCCTGCATTGCTCCCCAAATGTAAAACCACATCTCTGCCAGCTTTGTCCTTGTCAAGTGAGAGCATCTCTGGGACATCAGCAGTGCYCTCACTGATCAATGCTTTTCAGACAGCCCGTGGTACCACCTTCCACACCTTCTCTCAATGTCTGGCTCATACATAAGGTGTTTGTGGATTGCAGTCAGACCATACAGGAGAGCCCAGAGCTGACATTGCCCTCAGGGATGGGTCACCCACCAGCCACCYACTGTATTTATATGGGTACCACAAAACCCAACAGATCCCCAGATACGTGCAACAAATGGAGATTTTAAAGCAGATTTTGCAGATGTMAAGGTGAGCTGCTCTGCTCTAGAGGATGTTGCTTAGTGCCATACCTGTGAAGATTTTCAGCATCTTCGATGGTCTCAGGCAGAGCCCTTCCCTTCATTTCAGGGAGCAGCAAAACTAAGCCACTGTCGATTAGAACAATCCCAGCTGCAAGCACA
Organism: Malurus melanocephalus; assembly: GCF_030028575.1. Taxonomy (NCBI): domain Eukaryota; kingdom Metazoa; phylum Chordata; class Aves; order Passeriformes; family Maluridae; genus Malurus; species Malurus melanocephalus. The sequence continues at coordinate 2,779,272 of NW_026623270.1, read as the reverse complement.
GAACGAGGATCACAAAGGCAATGCCATGGTCATGCCCATGTTTGTTTAATTCCAAATCATTAATTAATGCCCCAATGGACAGACAATGCCTGCCCCAATGACAGAAAAAGGTCACTTCAGATAAGCACTTGGCTTTTTATCTCTGTGATTCTTATTTTTCAGAGTAATTGCTGACATTTCTGAGGTGCATTTGTGTCCTGGAAAGCTGTCCTGRGGCACAGACCCACAGGGAGCCTGGCTTCCTTGCTTTGGACACACAGTGCAATGAAACAGGTTTTGCCACTGTTTTTCCAGCTGGCATGGGATTGAGGCGRCACTGGCTAGCTGTCATCTCCATTTTTGCTAGACAGGACATTACTACCAGTTCACCTGGCCAGTTTCACCTTCTGATTAGTTTTAGACCCGTCCATGACCCAGCTGAAGGCAGATGRTTCATGCAGGCACACAGATTTGAATATGCACAGCAGCTGACATTCAAGGCAGTCGTATTTTAGGACAGCAACCTTAACATTAGGGCTGAAATGCTCCTTTACCACCCTAAATTGCCAGGCTAATTGGCCACCATGAGGAGGAGTGAAACATTTCTGCAGGGAGACAAGGCCAAGCTGCTGGGASCTCAGCTCAGGTAACCACACTGCCTGTCAGAGGGATGGAACCCAAAGTTATTCCTCCCTTGGGAAGGGCTCAGCAGGGGGAAGTCAAAGGACTATCCCTAAAGCGTGGAGTCCCTTCCACGGCAGAAGGGGCTAAAGGGTGACTTTGCTACCACTTCCARAYACCCRGATGGAACAGGCTAACCAAGCTGTRTCKTACACATGTACRCACAWRTTTATGCATCCCTGCATACWTTTTTTTAAAGACAGGAAATAAATCCCCTAAGTAATCCACCTCAGCTTTGGCCAACCCACCCATCTTGCAGCTCCCTTACCAAAGATGACCAGAGGCAGTTCGTGCCAGAGGTCTGCCAGTCTGTACACCAGGAAGGGCGTCACGATCCCGCCGAGGTCACACAGGGATGAGCAGACGAGGACTCCCAGGTTCCTGCAGCGCACATGCAAACMCACACGGACAKGGACACACATGGCACCAGCTCTGCCTGTGGGTGCCCTGGACAGCTCTGCACCCCAATGACCCGCAGGACACAAAGAGYTCACCCAGCCCTGCTGCCAATGCATCCCCAGCTGTGAGCCCATCCCTCAGGCTGTCACAAACACCCAGTGCTTTTATCTGCAGACTCACCTGAGAAATGTTGGATACAGCTCAGGATTCACCACGCATATGATTTCATAGCACATGGTAATTCCCATCCTGCCCAAGCAAGCTGCKGTCATTTTAAGCCAATAAAGAGCTGGAAAGACATTGGGCACATTGAGGTTGGAACACAAAAGTATAGTTTTCTTCTGCTCTTGCCATAAACCAGCTTTAAATATTTAATTTAAGGAAACAGTAGTTTGCTGTCCTGAAAGGTCAAGTGGACTGTGCATTATGATATTCTATTCCACTAAAAAAAAATTATAATGCAATTTTCTTTTGATTCAAGCAAATAACTGAGTCTTGAGACTTTGTTAGGTTGCTGTGACAGAGAGGAGAAATCAATGCTACAAAGTAGTTTGGGTTATTCTGTGCATTAACAAAAAGCTTATGCAGGACACCACTTGTTGCTCCCCAGTCACTTCATAAAGTGGGTTTTCATTGCCTGGGCACGTTGGGGTTTTTGTGTATAAAATTTTTCTGTAACATTTTGTGTGTTTGTTCTTGTACCCCCATTGAATTCACAATTGTGTGGCACTGTTGTGTCTGTAGTTTCAGTCTGCTTGTATTCCATACAACAAAAGGAAAGCAATTTCATTTGGTGGCCCTTAAGTGGCACACTGCTTTGAGACAATGGCCTTGGAGCAAGTGCTCAGCTAAACCAAAGCCAAGTGTCTGTCACCGTGGTTGTTTGGCATCCTGCATTCATGGCAGCAGCACTGAAGGCAGAAAGCACTTACTGTAACCAGACATTGTCCAAATGTGTGCGTGTGCCTAAACATTTTTCCTTTATAGAAACAGAAAATGTGGGACTTTTGGATGAAACCCCTGCATTTTRCATTAGAATACAAACGTTTGGCCAGATAAAACTGCGAACCTAACATGGCATCCTTCATGACCTAGCACCTGCAGKCTTACAATCTGATTTGATGCCATTTTGGAAATGCAATTCATCCCATTTCTCCAGCCCCTCATTAGCAGATATAAATGCTGCAGCTGGAACATAAATCAGCTTTAAACATAAATCAGTGCCGGTATTTGCACACACTGGGTCACAGTACTGATATAGGCCAAGATATCAAGGATTGTTTCCCTTTTCCAGGGCAACAACCAAGAGACAGGGAGAGCATTCCTTGGCAGGAGAAGCGTGCACAACTCACAGTGTGGGAGGAAGGCTGTGACGAGGCACGCAGCCCCTGTCACCACACCGGCTGCAGCCCAGGTGTAGCGACGGCCAACCCGATCCAGCGTCAGCAGGAGGATGAAGGCAGCTGGGAATTCCACCAGAGCAGAGTAGAGGAAATCCAGGTACATGTTCCCAGCGGCCATTCCCATGTGCATGATGAGCCCCTGGTAGAGGACAGAGCTGGTGAACCTGGACAGAGAAGAGGGAACAAATGGAGCCAACTCCCCTGGGAGAGAGTTTATGCAAAGGACTGAGATTTGCAGCTGGTCAGAAACAAAATAAGCTTAAATCAATGATGATGATTTTAAGGGCACCAAATCACAAACCTCCATTTGGGCTGAAAAAGCCWGCCCATCCTTACCAACTGTACATCAAAATGAACGTGTATTTTCTGATCTGAGGTGTCCTGACCAGGTCTACAAATGAAGGTTTCAACTTTTCTCCATCTTCATCTTCRGAGCTGAGATTCTGGGAACATAAGTGACAGGACAAGAGGCTACAGTGGGTGAGGGAGAAGGTGGTGGGCACTGCARTGAATATTTTCCTTTAGGCTGATGGGAGGATGAGGTTTTAATTTGCCAGTTAAGTAACTGAGAGTAAAACAACTTCTCTAGAGTACTTTGGATAAAGAAAATATGAAAATATATGCAGACAACCTTCATATCTGTTGTGACTGTGTATGGCATGAAGCAGCATTAAATAAAAGTAATGAATGGGCATGTTCTGGAATTTAAAGTGACGTGATTTCCCAAATATGCTCTGTGAGGTTTCTAGGCAGTAAAAGGGGGCTCACTTGCCTTTGCTTTAGGAACTGCGATGATTTCGACCACCAAACTGTTCCCTGCTCTAAACCAACACAATCTTTAATTCATAACATTATTTGTCTTGAAGATGGCACATATGCATCAAATGCAGAGCAGTCACCTGAAAAGAAAGAGGCAGCTTCTTCCTATTTCCCTTGGCAATGCGCTTAATAACTTCCATGGCTTTGTCATTCTGYTTCTGAGCTATGAGCCACCTGGGAGACTCAGGCAGACACCTGCAACACACATGAGCATGACAGCTACAGAAAAGGAAAATGCACATTAGTGGTACCTGGAAAACGAAAATGGAACTGAGTTGCTGAGGCTAGGAGCAAATGGAGCAAACGGTGCTTTGTGGATTCACGGGCGGAATTGAAYTGGCAGCGGAGTGAGCTGTGGCTGCCAGCAATTGCACTCTGATTTGAGCTCCACTTGAGCCTTAATTGATTTAATTTTTTTAAAGTCTAAACCCAGTTTATTATAGTTTGGAAACGTTTGTCTGAGATAAATTCTCTTGACAAGCTTTAGAAATAGCTAATAATCTGTGGCTGTAAAAAAGAACAGCTGTAAACCCCATCCTCATTTTCTACCACTTTAAAAATAGCCTTTCAAAGAAAGATCAGACATAAACCACATCCTAGTTCTGTTCCCTAATCTAGTTATTTTCCTAGGAGCATTTTTATCAATTGTTTATTAAAAAAAAGTATGCTGATTGCATAAAAAACCCCAAATAACCAAAACAAATTATAATCAATGACGAGAAAACTCCCTTCTCACAGCAGCTCAAGTAGGGGTCGAGAAATAGCGACTTATTATTTTGTGATGTGTGGCAAGGACTCCAAACACAGAAGCATCACACCATRTTGCAGGTAGCCCTTTGCTCTTAGGTGAGTCAGAGTAAACCTTTGGGCAGAGGTAATAGAAAAAAGCCAAATCTCATCCAATATCTTCTTGGGAATCCTATATGCAGCACTACAGCTGATCTTTATGGAGAGTTTTCATCTCTCAGCCACCATTCCTGATATTTTCAGTGTGGTGTGGCATTACTGGGAGCTGCAAGAGCAGGCACTTACCAGTAGTAGAGCAGGAGAAAGAAACTGGGCAGCGTGACCGCAAGCTGGAGCCACCTCCAGTGTGGAAGTGYATAAGCCAGGGCAGTGAGGATGAGGAGCCCCAGGGTGAAGGCAAGCTGGTAAGTGATGCCTGCTGCTCTCCGGTAGTCTGAGCCAACAAATTCTGCAACTGCAAAGACAAGACTTTGAGCAAAAATAGATTGGTTTGGAGAGCCTGGGGAACATAACTGCTGCCAACTGAGACCACGTGCAGCCCCTGTGCTTGGCTGTGTCCTGTCCTTGGGTGCTGCTTTCTTTAGCCCCCTCCTTCAAGCTAAGGACTAGATGGCAAAATGAAATAGATGTGGCTTGTTTGCCTCCATCTCCCTCCTCCCATATAGCTTGGGAACAGGGCCTCGCTACTTGCCAAGCAGGTGAAGCAGCTCAGCAAAGTCATTTTGGCAYCGAGGCTGTGAAACASAAGCGTTGTCTTTCACATCAGCGCYTGCTGCCTTTCCCRGAAAGGTGCTACACATCTTGACASTGTTTTCAATTTGTTTGTGCCTCTAGACCTTGCCCTTCATTTTGCCATGTGCTCGCCAGGTATGAATGTTTCCTAGTTTTCAGAGCTGCCTGCTAATTATTCCATTTATGTTTACAAGCCGGTGCAAGCCTAAGCAGCTGCATTTCAGTGAAGAGGGGCAGTTTGGCAGCAAAGAGCARTGTCACTGCCTGCTCTTGTCACACACACAGCGCTTTGACAATCAGAGAGCCACCCCTGCCACCCAGAAGGTGTGACTGKGAGCTGCATAACTGAGGACGTAGCCTGTGAGCCAGCCTCCCTTGCTGACCAGCCCCTGGAGCAGGCGGAACGTCGTTGTCCATCCATAGCTCGGTGCAAAGGCCATCAGGGCCCCGGACACGGYGCTGATCAGGACTGTGACCAGAAGGCACAGCTTGCGCCCAAACCTGCACAGGGGAAAAAAGACAAGAGAGAGGTTCAGCTCCTGGGARGGGAAGSTGGCAAACCAAGGGGYTGGAAGAGGCTGGAGAGGGTCTCTGCTCATTTTGAGTAGGAGTTTGTATCTGCTCTTCCCTTTGCAGTATTTTCCTTCTCAATGGAAACTCAGGGAATTCCCCCATCTTGTGTTTTCAGGTCATTGCTCATTTTTTTGGTTAATAACAGCCAATGAATTCAAGATTTCTCTGATTTGGCTCCCCAGCCCATCTTTTGAAGCTGCAATAGTTTTTAATGGGTATTTGTTTGCTAATTGTCATTTTTATTTATTTTCTTATCAACCTTGGCTGACTATGGAGCTCCTCTTAAATAGGGATTTTTATCCATCCCTGTTATTTGTCATTCCTTTTATCATCATGACTCACTGATAGTCAGGAACGGAGGGTTTCCAGTGGAAACAAGCTTACTGGAACTCTGGAAAGGCATTTGTTTTCTAGCTGAYAGAGATACATATTCAGAAGTATGAATTATAAAAGCCATTAAATTAGTCAATATCCACTAACAAAATAGCACAACAATAAGTGCCAGCCAAAATAAGAGCCTTTTGTTCTCTACAGCAACATCAGCAGATACCATCACTCAAACTTGCTCCTCTCATGAGCCTGACATSCAGACATTTTTGGCTTGCCTGAAAGTTCAGCCCAACAGAGCCTCATCATACCACATCTGAGACCTCTGGTTTTSCTTTTACCATTCTGGTTATGGTATTTTGTGTTGCTCTTGGGTGCTTGCAGTGTAGGAGCAGCAATGACCTGGGACAGGGTGGTGTGAGCAGAGTGAACACTCCTTAACACTCTGACATGAACGTGTTTTATCGGACAAGGATTTGTGTCCTACTCCCTCGTGTCTTTTCATACCTCTGCTTCACAATGAGCCTTTGTAAAAAGGTTCTTAGGTATTTTGACACACAGAGAAAGAGTATTTCGGATATCAATTTTGAGTTTGGAAGCTCTGGTTTTTATTGTCTCTCACCATCATACATTGGCAAGAAAAGCCTTTGAACATGATTACTTAATCCACCTCTGTGCTAGAAAGGGGATCTGGAGAGTGGTGCTTCTGATGCTCATGGAACCTGCTCACTGATATTTCATGTTCTGTTGTTCTGTTATGCTTGATGAGTGTACATCACCATCCAAGCCTCATTTCTGGCAAAAAGGATGGAATGCTTTAAAATTTACTAGTAGATTAGTCAGAAAACAAGCACTTGGACTTAAGGGAAAGAGAGGATGGGGGGAAGGGGCGACAAATGTTTCTGATTAAAAAAAAAAAAAACCCAAAACAACCCAAAGATCTTCCAAAATGCATGTGAAGGAAAGCTTAACTTGTCATAAGTCTGTCCACTTTTGTCCTTGAAATGAGACAGAGGACTGCATCCCAGGAGTGAAGACTGGATGTAGGATTTTTGTGGCAGTGCTCTAGTTATTGGTGTCTTTCACCAGATGTGGCCACCAAGCGTTACTTTAATAAATCACTATCTATTGAAGAGAATCCATCCAAGCACAGAGCTTATAAAAAAGCTGGTCTGGGTCACTGGCAGTAAGGCAGTGGCTTAGTGAGGACTGAAAAGCAGTCTGTCCAATCTGTGCATGGATGAGCTTCTTTCCAAGCAGATTTKCCTGCACAACCCAACTGATGGAGTGTTTGCCTGCACTGAAACAAGGGAGCAGGGAYCAAGGACACAGACACAGTCCCGTCCTAATTTTGGGACACTGCAGAAGTACTACAGGGGATGGACAGGCCCCTTCCCATAGACCTTCCCCCTTGGAGGGGTGGGACAGTGAAAAGAAGGGAACAATGGCAATATCTGTTCAACAGAGACAATCTTGGGGCCAGTCTTGGGAGAAAAAGGCTATTGAGAATACAAAGTAAAAAAAAAGAATTCAAGACAGGCAGGATTTACAGAAGGATTGTTCATCACTCCCTGTTACCTTCACATCTTCAAATTCCTCAGTCTCAGCCTCTCTTGCCATTTTACTAAAAATTTTGGTTAGCATGCAGAAGAAGATCAGCTACAAAACATTGAATTCATTCAGAGGCTAATGTAAAAAAAAATAATCCACTGGGCAGATATATGGCACAGTGATAATTGTAATGGAAAAGAGGAAATGAGGGACAGTAAGGACTGGAATCAGCCAAAACAGACTCAGCTGGGAAAAAGGAGGATCAAATAAAATTTAGGAAGAAAAAACTACTTCTCTTTCATCTCTCAGATGAGAAAAACTCCTATTTTGAAACTGATTTATGGCCATCTGGATACTGTTAAAATTAATGTGAAACAAATTTATCGAAAAGATGAGCAAATAGTTCTTGATACAGGAGTTAAAATTTCATCTTGGACTCTGAGATTGCCTTGAAGTTTGCACTCGAGAGAGAAAATAGTCTCTTCATTTATGTGAATTTCTCAGGGCTGTAAAAATGGAGCAATACCTTGGCATTTCTGTGGGTTCTTGGGTCACAACAGCCTTTGAAAGCAGACCCTTAGAAAGCACCATCCACCCGCCTTGTAAGTGACTCACAGACCTTTTCAATCAGGTTCTGGTTGCCTTAATTTTCTTCCCGAATTGAGAGTGTTGTTCACCAACATCAGGAAGCAGATAACCAGAGGAAATTGCTCATCCCATACCTGTCTCCACACCACCCACCTGTCTGCTACGTAGCCAATGCTGATGGAGCCAATGAAAAACCCAGCATTCACACAGGATTGGAAGAGRTCCAGCTTCCAGGAGTCCTCACACACCAGGTTAAACTGGAAGGGCAACCACAGTTAGCAGCACAGACACATTCCCCACAAACCAYGGCTGTTTGAGAAGGAAGGAAACCAATGGCATCAACTAGAAAACAGATTCCAGAAAAGAAACCCTCTAACCTCTTAAGCTGACATCTGCAGTGCTTCTTGTTTGGATTTTCTGAAACCTTGGAAAAAAGTTACACCCTGGAAAATGGTTCTGCAATGACACATGAGGAGAGTGAGAAAGGAAGGGAGACTCTGAAAGAACAAATATAAAAATTCAGAAAAATCTTGTCCTCTTGTCCCTACCCATCTGCTTGAAATTTGGAGGACACTTGGAGCACTGTTTCCTTCCCAGATGCCAAGACCTGTCTCAAACCATGCATTTCTGCATGAATTCAGTGCTGGGTGAGAGAGATGAAGGTGCTGCCATGAGCCCTGCTGGGGTGGAGCCAGGAGATGCCCATCCCACACCCCCTTAGCCCTGGCAAAAGGCCCAGGATTTGGCTGACTTTTCTCTGAAGTGAGTGGGGACTTGGGAGCTTGCTGCAGATTTACAATTAACAGGTTGTCAGGGAACACCCAACAAGGGGAGGAGGGCAAATTGACCATAACTTCCCTACTGCTGGAAATATTCGCTCAAGTGTAATTAGACTTCAGCCCAGAAAGCAGCATGAATGTATTTGGCTGCTTATTTAATCTTAGTTTCTAACTCAGACAAGTTTGCTGGGGCCATACCAAACAGCTCAGCTCAGTTTCCGTGGTGTGGAGAACAGCTGGAGGGCTCTTTTCTGCCCCAGCTCATCTGTCCCAAGAGAAAATGAGTGGACTTGCTTTGTAACAGTGATGATAGTGAAGCAAGGAAATGTGAATGCCCTGCCCACAGAAGCTGTGAAGTATCCAGCAATGCACTTTTTAAAGGTCAAGTTACACAAACATCTGCTAGGCATGGTTTTGGAATTGCTAATACAGATTTGGCAGTGGAGGGGAAGTAGAAGAGATCTGTTTTGAGGTCATTCYTGTACTTCAGGTCTCTACGTGGCTTTAAGACTGCGAGTACTAGTTTGCATAGTTTTTCAATGATTTATGAAATAAATACATAGTTCTCAATGCAAATTGAGATAAAAGAACACTGCTTTTGCTAAAGCATTATGTGAGAAATGTGGCCCTGTCCTCTGCTTCTTGTTCATTATGGATGARTATCTGGATTATCACCCAAAAGTGCAGCTCCTCAGTTTGGGCTATGGGGTGCTACCCTTAGTTTGGTGATGGAAATAATAATTATGAGAATARCAATGGATGACAAGATTGCAGCATTATGCTGCCAGGAAAACCAATAATTTCCCATTGTTTCTGTATATGAATCTTTGCTCTAAGTGCCTGGCAGGTTCTGATATTTACTGTTTACTAGCAGTCAGACTCTGACCGTACACCGAAAGCAAATTTTACTGCTCCAGCATATTCTATCTTTAAGCTGTGGAGACAGGAGTGATTTTTCCACACAAGCTATGTCTTACCTCGGTCACGAGAGAGCTYCCCGGAGTGTTGTAGACCCAGCCATCCCGGCAGGGAGCCAGGGGGACGCTGCTCCCAGTGCCCACCAGGCTGCCCAGGGGGTCAGTGCAGCTGATGCCCGTTGTGTTCCAGTCCACCTCGTACCTCCTGCAGCGGCTGTCGAAGCTGCCCCCGTGGCCATCCCACTGGGGAACCGTGTGATTCAGCTGCTCCTCCAGGCTCCAGCCACAGCGCTGGCTCAGCTCGGCCACCCCGGGGCTGTGGCAATGGTGCTCGGGGGTGAATCCCAGGAAAAAAATCCCCACGTAAATGGGAGCAAAGGCAGCAGAAAGCAGGCATAAGACAAAGAGGGCTTTCTTCTGAAAAARGTCAAATTCTCCMAYSTGCTCTAAAACGTCATCCAGGGTTGGCATCTTTGTGTGTCACAAATGATCAAAGTATCTAACTCAGTTGTTTTCTGGGGCTTTGGTCTTCTCTGCCCGCTTAAATAACAGCTGAGGTGTGTGCTTGAAACTCATAAACAAATAATTAATTAACTTTGTCAATTGTCAAGCCATGCATCACAACCTTTGTTTCTTAAATRAGCCTTTTCTAAACACACTTTGGCTCTTCTGTTTCACTTCTGCTGTTAATTTGTTTTATATATGATATATTTGAAATGCAAGATCTAATGTCTTAGATTATGGTCATTTCAGTCTGTCATTTCAGTCTGTCAGTGAGTCTGTCACCACGCAGTGTGACGCAGGTGGTAATTTCTCTGTCTGGTATTTTCAGGGGCCATAAATACTATGAAAGCAATAAAATCCTCTTCCTCGCATAGATATACAACTGAAAAACCTTCTACTTAAAATTACAGTCGACACAGATGACTTCTTTTATGCTATTTTGAGGGAACAGAAGACAGCATGATGGAGGAGGTTTAGTGCAGCTGAACATCAAAAGTGTGGATTTGGATAGAAAACATCTATGGGCAATGATTTCTTTCAGAAAAATTCTGCCTGAAAATATTCTGCTGTCTTTCTGTCATCTGCAAAAGTTTCCAAGCCAGACTAATGACTCTGTAGCTTGTTTAGTGCTTCTGAAGGGAACCTCAGAGTAGGCTGCTGTCCTTGGGTTAATTTTCCCCCGAGGAGCACTCAGTGACCTTTCTGAGTTTTATGAAGCACAAAACTAAACAATGAGGAGAACAGAGGTGATAAGTAATGTGATATTTTAAAGGGCTATTAAAAACAAGCACTCCTAAGTTACAATGACTGGCATCCCCAGCAAATGTCATGAATCACAAGAGGGACTACTCCTTTGCAACAAACATCTTTTGCAGATGGTCTTTAAGAAAAGACCAGATCTTTGGCTGTGTAAAACTGAACAGTTTAYGTACCTCTGCTCAGTCTRGTTTCRTTAGAAGCAGAGAATGGACTAYTCCCCCTGTTAAAGCTCAAGGAGYTCACTGCAYCAGCAGCTTYTAAACCTTGYACCCTCCTGCACTCAGACCASTCMGCTGTGCACATGTGCTTAACATGCAGTGCTTAACAGCTAAAGCCTGTCTCAGCCAAAACTGAATTAGTGCAACAAGAAGTTCATAAACTCTAGAAATCTGCTTTACTCCCTTTCCTGATTCTGCCTGCTGTAGTTTCATGCTGGAGAAAGCAAGAAAGACTGCTGCCAGTATGGTGGTCATGTGCCAGTTATGCTGACAGAAGGTTGTATCTCTGATTTTGTGGCAGATTAATGTTATTTCTTCTGGAAAACCTCCTCTGTCATTTGAGTATTTTTTTTATCACCAAGAAGCAAAGTGCTGTCCTACAGTGGGAGTGACCRCTGTCACACATGAGTAGCTTCACATATTGCATGATGTCCAGAGGGTTTTGTCATCCAAGCTGCCCTTCAATAATCTTGACTAGAGTCTCTCCTGTGTATGATCCCTTCAGTTTTTGGGGAAAAACTCAGTTTTTTCATCCCTCCAGCCTACCCTGTTAATTAGCACAAATGCAGCACAATCAGCATATAACAGGTAATTCAGCCAGATGACAAAAGTGAAGAAAGCTGGAGCAGCTCTGTGAGCAGAGGCTGTCTGTGCCCTTGACAGAAGACCCATATCAATCTGCAGTGGCAGGGTCATGAAACAGTRTCAGGTGTGACAGGATTACTGGGTGTAATCAGTAATCCCTTCAGTCTGCACTGGTGAAGCATTACCAGGACTGCTTTGAAACACATCAGCCTTCAAAAGCTGGGGGAAACGTTGCTGTACTCTGACCTTCCTGAGCTTTAGGTGTAGGCTCTGAGGTTTGTGAAATGTGAGCAGAGCCAAGCCTACCACACTCCTGTAGAAAATTRCAGATAAAGGGCATAGTGAAAATGATACGACATGTAACTGTTGGCTGCCAAACAATAGCCCCAATTCAAAGATCTGAAGGCATCTTCTCATGAAATCACTCAAGAAACTGAGGCAGAGAGATCTAGCAGGCTAGCTCTTYAGAGAAACTGGTTTTCAGAGCTTTGAGAATTTAGGCTAAAATTATTTGCTAGAGGTGTCTTAGACAGACTTTTCCATTCAGATGCTTCCTGATGTGTTGTCCCACACACCTTCTTGCATGAATAAGCATTTCTGCAYTGATTTCCTTCTAGTGAGTCATTCTTTCATCCTAGCCATTTCGTGATGATTTTGGTTCAGTACTTACCTGTGTATTTGGATTTTGTCAGAGCTCTGTTTCCTGTGAATATATCCAGAACAGGGAGCCCTGAGCATGCTGTCTGTCATAATCTCATSCTACCACGTACCTGAGCAGGACAAGTGCTGAGCTCACTGAGGTGGGGCTGACTGCAGGTGCCAGACAACACCAGAGCTCTCGTGAATCCTGTGGAGAGAAGGGTGCCCGTCGAAAAACATTCTAGCAAATCTGGACTGCCAAAGAAACTGGGACAGTACTTGGGGTCATGGATCTCTGCTCTTGAGGTCAATGCTGAGGGCTGGATATTTAAGAGCTGACTGTAGAGGGAGCCTGTGCACTTTTTTTTTTAGGCTGCTCGAGTCATTGAAAAAAAGCTCACGTTTGCACTTGATATTTATTTGCACCATGAGAACTTATTTTATAACTGAGAAAAACARAGTGTACTTTGTGGTTGGCTCATATGCTACTAACACATTTTTCTTAGATGATAATCACACTSTATTTGGCAAACCCCTCTAGTTTAYCATTACCTGCATCTAGATCCAAAAGTCACAGCTTGAGCTAATTTCTTCCTTGAACATTAATTGCCACTTAGTATTGTGCAACCTGGGAATATCTTCCTTGGTGACAAAGACAGCTCAGTGCACAGTTCTCACTCCTTGGCATTTGCCGTGGCACAGAGCATGGCGTGTTCATGGAGTTTGTCCTCTGAAGGTTTCATGTCTGCAGTCATGAGCTGGCTTTTGCCAACCAAGAGCAGGAGCACTGCTGACAGATCTACCGCTGGCATTTGGCCCCATGGGGTGCTAGGGCGCTGTGTGAGCAGCTCTTTGGCCCAGGATGAGGATGCTTCCATTGCCAAGGGAAAGGGAATTGGCCCTGGGGCAGCCTGGCTTGCTGTCAGCCTGTGCACTGGTCCCTAGGGTCTTGTTGCTTTGATCTGACTTCCCAAGGAGATGGCAAGGTCACCCCATGGTGTGCTTGGGGTTTGTAGAGCYGTTCTTATCACCTTATCGAAGGGCGCACTGATAACAGGTTCACCAAAGTGAGCACAGGAGTCCAGGCAGCCCTGTGATCACCAGCACAGAGCCTGAAGGGTGTGCTGGGCACTTCAGGAAAAACACACTGGCTTCTTGAAATTCTCTAATCAGAGCATTTTCCCAAGCCGATCTACACATCCACTTCACACGACTCCTCCAAGAGCTGTCTGGCAGAGGTAACTACATATGTCAGCAAAGGCAAGGATGGGGCTGGCCAGACCCAGTCCTGGCTCTGGGATGGTGCAGCACAGGCACAGCACACGCCATCCGCAGTTATCCCTGTGCCTGATGCCACAGCCACCTGGACTGGGAAGCCCATGGCTCCCAGAGCTTCACCTTCCTATTGAGCAGCTCTGTGTGACTGCRAAGAACAAGCCCCATCCCCAAGGGGCTCACAGTCCAAGTCCCAGGTTTGTTATTCCTTTTGCGTGGCTGAGCTGCCGATACCTGCTTTAAAGGCAGCAGGACCTGTGTGGGACAAGCAGTGCAAACAGTGTGAGCATTGYAAGGCTGATCCTACTCAGAGGACTCGACAAACAGCCGAGGGTGGGTGAACTGGGGACTGAGGCTGTGTCATAACTTACATTTCTGCTGGGGGTGAAGGTGGGCTGTGCTGTCACATCCTGGGTAAATGTGCCAAATTTCCTATTTCACTGTTCTTAGCCTGGGCATGGTGACTGCTGAGTTGATTCAAACACATCGACTCCTTCTGTCCCACCTGTAAATGCTTCTTTTCAACCAGCAGCTCTGTGGGAGTGGGAGCTGCTTTGTGCTTTGGTAAGAACAAAGGGGCAAGTTAAGCAGGTTTCATGTGAAGCACAGCTCAAAAACAACTCGTGAATTCAAAAGGCAAAAAGGAAAAAAAGACACAGAAGAAAGCAAACTAGCAAGTAACAAGCAGGTTTGCAGTTTGGAACTGSCCCTTTTCCAAGGCTTTAATAAGCAGTAAATTGCAAGCATTTAATTTTTCAGTAAGGCCCTGGGAGTGTGATTGCTTAACAAGTTCCTAGATTACACACATCTAACATGCACTTGTGCTGTGCTCAGAGAGGGTGTCGCAGCTGCACAGTGGTGTGGGGCATGGGGCCATCCCTGCCACCTCACCAGGCTCACAGCACCTGCAAATTGGTGGCAGGGGCTGAGGCTGTCCTGCCTGCAGGGATCAGAGCAGGACTGTCCCCYTCCCATCTCTGCAGGTCTCTGCTCCCAGTACTGCTGCTCTGAGCAGCCTGGGAGGAGAGGGAAGGTGTCAATGGAGCAGCATATCCCATCACTATTTCCAGCCTCAGGGAGCTCCAGATCCCTGCTTTCTGGAGCTTTCTGGAGCTCTGTCGTGGCCCACACCTTTCTCCACCTCCATGGAGGTTACAGCAGCTATCCGGGGGTGTCCCACTGGGAGGGGGACAAAGGGGTGCTTCTCTGAGGGGTGGATGGCTCTGTGAAGAAGATGATGACACTCTGTCTCATCAGACAAGACTGCTCTGGGGCAAAGTGTYCTGGCCACAGGAAAATGGACAGAAACAGGAGGACGTGAGGAGAGACTGCATTTGTCCTTCGAGATCGATTTCTCCCCTTCAGAGTTCCCTAGCTCATCTCTCTGCCCTGCCTTGATCTATGGCCGACCCCTCTGACTCCTCTTGCTGCCCCTGTTTTTGGCCAAATACATTCAGAAATCCTGTTTGATCCTTGAGGCAGCAAAATACCATCACCCAGCGTGCTGGGCTGTCTAAACCCAGCCCTAACAGAATAAAAAGTGGTGTAACATTATGAGAACGGATTTTTCTGAATTTCTGACAGTCTTACCCCTTGCATGTCACTGTGCAGCTCTTAGGATCATCAGTGTGAATGTGATCCTGGAGCAATTACAGAATTCCCCCAACTAAACCATACCAGAAGACTCTAGTGTCATTATGCACAATATTCTGGGATTTCCCATGTGGTCCTCAGCTAAAACATCGTTCTAGCACTTCTGTGAAATAAGTAAACACAACCATCTCTCCTGGCATTATAAATGGCTTTTTAAATGACATAAAGCTTGGAATCAAACACATAACACTATTAAAAAGAATTATGAAGCAGTAAATACTGACCTAGGAAAATCATAGTTGGAGATGAACCTTTGCAACAGATTTAAGGAAAGATTTCTTGCCTCTGAGTCTGAATACTTCTTTTTCGAATGCAAAAGGGGTTCAAATATATTTCGCAAGCTTGACTCTTTGGGGAGTTGAGTATCATAAACACACAGCTGTGATGCAGTTTGTCATTGTTTGTTTACACAATTGTTATTMGTCTGGACATTTATGTTTCTAAAAGAACTTTCTGCTCAGCAGGAAATGAAGCTATTCCTTCTGCTCAAATCGCTTTAAAAACCAGTACTTCTGTAGCTGAGAAGGGGCACATTGGCCTGTGAGATGTTGTGTTCAAATCTGCTGCCTCTGACACTGAGCAGGTCCCAGTGATGTGCTGCCCCAGTAGAGGAGGAGTTATCCAACACTACTTTTCATGGCAGGTGCTCCAAAGTGTTCCCTTCTGGACAAGCCAAGAGTTCCTGCCCTCCACTTTTATTTTCATTTATTGCCTTGTGTTTTAAACATTTCAGGTTTGATACCTTGTAATTTGTTTTTGTGCATATKTGGGCATCTGTCTACACTTCTGAGAGATAATGAAATATACTGTTGACACAAATCCAGTTGCAGCTGCAAATGAGATAATACAAACACAAAAACACAGTTTCTCGGGGTGTGCAAGAATAAAGGAAACCACCAAGGAGCAATGGCAAGAAAGCATCAGTTGTTTAAGTCCAAAGGGAACATACAGACCCAACATTCATAGACAAGCAGTCAGCTTTTGGTAGAGAATTTGCACTGAACTCTCCCAATGCGTAACAAATGCAGACAGCCCTGCTTCACTTTAGCCCCAGGACTGCTGGGGCTAACTAGGAGTACACTAAAAGAGACTGGTCAGTAGGGGAGTCAAGGGGAATAGGGGAGTCAGGGATAAGGACACTAGCTAGCAGGCAAATTTGAAGTCAAATGCATACCACGTGAAATAGGAAACAGAAATGTTTTCTGGTTGAGTCTTCCCATGCTAATTGTCCAGCTGTGCTGCCCAGTGGGATTCAGTGCTCCATTCCCTGTTGCAATAAGTGCCTTTATAATGGCCCCCAGTGTGAGAAATGAGGCAGGGAGTGGACACTGATGGTGGAAGAAGCAACGAGACAGTGACAGTCACCATCAGATATCCTGTCTGGGGCAGCAATAGGTGAGAAGAACCTGCCCACGTGCTTCAGTGAGATGTGACCCTTGAGCATCGCAGGGTTGGTCAGCTCTTCAAAAGATGCTTTTTGAAGTGGAATATCCATGGGAAAGCTGAGCCACTTTGCAGCTAAGGGAGTGGGTGGAACGAGATCAATGAACTTGGCAYTTTGTGTGGATGAGCCATAAACCCAACACCAGGACACTGCTGAGCCAGAGCAGGTACACTTTTTATTCAGGAGGAATTGGCTTAGTGAAGGCAGAGGAGTTCCCTGAGGAGGAGCCACTCTCAGTGAGGGAAACTAAGGCATGAAGTCAAGCAGGTTAATTAAACGACTGCTGAAGCTCAGCCTGTTAGTCAAATAAAGATAAAAACAAGRACAAAATGTAGGAAGCATTCACAGAAGGAGCCACAAACTGAAATTGTGAAACAGCAGCATGTCCCTGTGGGTGTCTGCAGGGGGGCCTTGCATTACYCAGCAGGTGACAGCCAAACAGAGTCCCCAGCCATGCCAACAGCACTGGTCCCACTCTGCTTTCCTGTGGCTGAGGCAGCGCAGGCAGTTTTACAATGCACAGGCTGTTCTCAAGGGAASGATTTTGGACTGAGTGACCTTGTAAAATACATGTCCTGACTCTCCTATGGAGCAAGCTGCCCAATCAGACAAGAGATTCCTGATAACTTCTGAATTATTGGGCTGCTCCCATAAATGCAAGAGTAAGTGGACTAYGAGTGTACCATGGAATGATGAGCCTAAATTGTCCTTAAATTATCTCCCTGAGTCCTTAAGTGGGCCAGGGTGGTTTTTCACACCTGTGGAGACCACCCAGGTGAGTGTCACACATGTGATGGAGTATGCAGTACATAATGTCTGCAGCATACTACATAACAGATAATGTGTGTAATAGYGTTGGGCCAGGCCACAGCTGTACACAGCAGCATTCATGTTCAACTGCACCTGCCCCGTGGTCAGAGCAGGAGATGCTGCCATCTCAGCTTTCCCTTTGAATTTCAGGGTGTGTTTCCTCTGTGACMCGCAGCACAATTGTCCCACACCAGTAACACCAGTGCTGGTTCCCAGTTCAGACATCACTTAAAACTGGCCTGGAGCCCAGCTCATGCTCCTGTTGAATGAGTGTACTTGGCACAGGATCTGTGCCAGCTCTGCTTTTACATCAGTGTCAAGGCCAGCCCTGGCATGACAGGTCACACCCAGCCTGCAGACAGGAAAGGACTTCAGCCAGCACAGATGCTGTCAGATCTCTTCAAGACTTTCTGGATGAACCATAAATAGCTGAACACATTTAGGCATCATTTTTACCCAGCACTGGGAGCCTTACAGCCACACTGACCAGCAGCTCTGTGCCTGATAGTGCTCCTGGCGGTGCATGGACACTCCTGCCAGCAGCCACTTCTGGTGTGGCTTAACTTTTTGTTTCCTTGAAGCCACAGGACAAAGGGAGCAGCAGATAGAAGTAAAGCCATCAAGGGCAGTGCCCAGCAGGAGTTTCAATGGCTTTGGGCAGGTGTGGCTGKAGACATGGAGCTCAGCACAGGCTCCTTTCCCAGGCAGATGTGCACAGGTGCTCTGTTGGGCTGATCTGTACTTCCAAGAGGCAGCAGAGCTGTGCCCAATGCAAAATAAATCTGACAGCTACTGAGCRGGGAAAAATTCACTGCAAACTCCCAAACTCTGACCTTATCAAGAACATCCGCTGACACTTGGGTGTGCTCTGAGATAATCACAGGTGGCAGTGGTTAAGAGGAAAGCTATCAAGAAACTCGTATGATAGCATGCAACAACTTTGTTTAAACTTCAGCATGCACTGTGGTTTTCTTGGAGTTCCTAGGAACAGTGAAGTCTATGAAAAAATAATCTTGAAAAAAAAATCTTTAAAATAGGCACTARGTCTGCTAAATGAAACTGCTGCATAGCAAGCGAGAAGCTGAAACTGGTCTGAAAATTTACAGAAGCTCCAAAGGAATGAGTCAAGATTTTCTCAGCAGGCACCAGGAGTGATCAGGGACTCAGGGTGAATGAGAGGGTGCAGGAATGCCATTGCCACCATGGATGCCACATGGAGGTGGTGGCAGTATTAATCCTGCTATAACAGTCAACAATGCTGGGTTTCAAGATTATTTACCTGCACCTGAAAGTGACAGTCACTGCATGAGCCACTGTGCTTCCCCTCACTTCTGTGACCTCTTTAGTCCCCTTTAGTCCTGGGGACAAGAATCCTTGCTCCTGGGCATGTCAACTGTGCTCAGGTGGTACCCTCCACACCACAGTGACAACTGCTGATGCAAACCCCTGCTCTGACCCTCAGAGCTCCTTGTGAGCTCAGTGTGATGTGGGGAAGGTTTTGCTTTTGTCAAAAAGATGTGACTGTGCCAGGTTGGCTGATGCCTGTGTGCAGCATGCAGACAACAGGAATTATTTTGCTGTTTGGCACTTCCTGTGGTTTTTTGGCACACACAGGGTATTTCCTGACAAAAGCATAAGAAAGCAGAGGTGAAGTCAGACAAATCCAGCTTGCCTTTCCAGGGGAATGGCTCAGMACAGGTAACATTGGCTGCTGTTGCTTGGAGCTTTGGAGGGAAAAAGAAACACAGAATCATGGCAGATTGGTCGRGGTTGGAAGGCACCTCTGAAGATAACCTTCTCCAGCCCCCCCTGCTCAAGCAGGGCCACCTAGAACAGGTTGCTCAGGATCACTTCCAGATGGCTTTTGAGCATCTCCAAGGATGGAGAMTCCACAACCTCTCTGGGCCACCCGTTCCAGTGCTCAGTCACCCTCACAGTGGAAATGGGTATCCTGATGTTCAGAGGGAGCATCCCGTGGTTCTGCCTGTGTTCATTGCCTCTTAAAACATGGTTCTGAARAATGTGCTCTAATTCCCTCCTGGCAAAAAATCTGCAGTCTCTGTACACAGAAGTCTGGACACAGCCAGCGTCAGTGAATCTCTCAAAAATCTTGGCACAGTATGAGCTAACAGGGATCACAGCTGGGACTGTGGTTGCAAGCCCTGAGGCCTCCCTATGTTGACCACAAGGCTTGAGTTTCCTCCTGGACTGTTGAATTCATGGAACAGGACAGCAATGAGAGGAAGGAGTTTTCCTATTGTGCACAGAGGTTTTCAAGTTTCTGGGTTTTTTTTTTTTTTTGCAGGAACAGACCGAACTTTCCTGAAAGGTTCGCTGTCAGAGAATGGAAAATTGAAGTGGAGCAGAATAATATAAGAACAAAGCATTACATGATGGGAAAACCAAGAGAGAAACTTCCCTGGATATTGAAAAATCAGTGGATTAGCTTCTTTTCACTTTCCTCTCTGTGGAAAAGTTTGTCTCTAGGACCCGGSTGGGGAAAAGAGAGGGGGGGAGGTTTGCTGGAACTTGGGAGTRTTTTGCTCCMATTAAATTCATTCAAACCACGACRTTTTCTRGTATAGGCTCTGCTCCCCCTYACCCCATGGGAAGGTGCTGAGGGCTGCAGCCCTACTGTGGATGMGATGAGGTGTGTGCTGGTGCCTGCTTGCTGTGCAGGAACACAAACATCTCCATGGCTCTGCTGGCCCAGGAGCAGTTTGCTGTTGAACACAGGGCTGAGTCCCATGGCAATCTGAGGGGTCAGGATGGTGCCAGCTACTCTTCTGATGCATAAATGGAAATTATGTGGAAACATTGCTCTTTTCATTTATTAAACAAACCCAGAGTAAATTCTTCTTGCTTTTCTTCAGCTATCATTTTGCTAAAAATATCATATGAACTAACCCTCTAAACAATCTTTTCATAAAGTTCATCTCTGAAATAGTCTCCTAAATCTAAGTTTCAAGGAGCTGGCAGTTAGTGCAAGAATTTCTTGTTTACTGAAATTGGTCCATTCCCCATCTCTTCATCTGTGTGCAGAGGAGCAAATGCGTGAGTCTGGAAATACTGGCTCAGGATGGATAGTGGGCCTGCTCCAGAGGAATGTCACCCACTCTGGCAACGAATGGTACCATCCTGGACTTAACAAGAATTCCCAAATTCTCCATTCCACTGCAGCTGGCCAGCACGGAGCTGGGGAAGCAGAGATGCTGTCCCTTGTCTGTGGTTGATGGTGTCCCCTCATCATCCAGCAGCCCCAGCTCTTGGCTACTGCAGGGCTGCAAGGGCTGAGTCAGGGGTTGCATTCCTGCTAAGGCCAGTGCCAGTGGGAGCAGCCTGGCTGCAGGAAGAACAGGCTTTTGCAAATGATGCTTTCCAGTTCCTGGTTCCCAGGGCTTTCCACCTGCTGCATCATGGGGACACTGCCAGGGACCACCTCTCTAATTTTCCTCATCGCTGTACTCTCCTTACACAGAGTCCTCTGTCAGGAGGACATGCCCAAATATGCACAAAAACAAATTACAAGGGTTTGGTGGCTGAAAGCTCAGCCAAGAAATAGAGAAATTATCTCAGGGACTTCCTCTGCCACCTGCATTATTTTACCTGGTCCAGCTCCCCACCATGCTGGGGTTACACTTGCCATCCAGTAACTGCAGAATTGGTTTTTGGAAAATGGATACAACTGCTGTACCCTTTTCAGATATATTCAGCTTTAACTCAGCTTTGTTTCAGTATATCTAGTTGCTYGGGACTTTGGGATCTTAGACAAATGTAAACAATTCCTTTGTTTTTTAACTTGTTGGATCATTCTTGCTTTGCGTCTCCACATCAGATATTTACATCTTTATGTCTTCTTCTTAAATGCACTCAGAAACATTCACTAGGGAAAGAAAAATATAATAAATCCTGCGTAATAAATATACTGGCATTTAAAATCAAATAAATGTTAAAATAACTGAGCAACTGAAGTACCCTGGGGTAGGGCCACATACCCCAAAATGCCCATTTTAAGTAGTGTGCTAGGAGCTGGATGATGAACAGAGAGCATGTTCATCCAGCTGAGCAGCCTGATGAGAGTAGTCTGGACCCTCTTCCTATTAATAAAGCATGCTAATAAAGCAGGAGGTGAAAATCTAGCTGTGAATAATTCCTTTGGGTTGGTATTATGGAGTTAGGACAAAGGACACGATGTTATAGCAGAGATAAACTACAGAAACAGTGTGAACTATAAATAGATTGTAACCACTGAGGATTTCCAAAAACAACTCGGGGAGAATAGAGAAAGGCACTGAGGAGTTGCTAGTTCTCATCCATCCTTCCAGGATGACTTGGACTGTTGCTGTTCCATTTGGAGTGTGCTGGGTCTGCTGCTGCTCTGAATTTACCTGATCCCACAGCTATTTTTTAGTTTCTGCAGAGCTGTTACTCAGTTCTTTCTCATTGGTGCTAAAATAATTTGTTATTGTCTTGGAAAGACAGAAACAGGAAATTTACAGAGATTAAATAATTTCCCATATAATTATGAAATGTATATTATTTCTCCTATGCAGAGTTTGATCAACTAAATGTTAAACTCGTGGGGCTTTTTGAACCTGAATTSTCTTTTACATCAGATCATCCTGTTTCTACCCAAAGCTGCCCATGAGATGGACAGTTGTGGTCATGGGGAATTTCTCTGTTACTTTCTTCTCATATGTATGAATGGTGGCATTTTTGTTACACCTTAGTGGTCTTTTACATTCCCAAGAGTTCTCAGCAAAAAAAATGCAATAGAAAGATGACCAAAAAATTCTTGTTGGGAACACTGAATATAAAAGTGAAATTGAGAAACAGTGTGAAGGTAGACAGTAGAGTCTAATGTTAAAGACCCCACAAGGGATTTCATTGTTTTTCTTTTTCCTCCTATTTTTTAATAGAATTCCCCCTTCAGAAATAGCTAGGGAAGTACATAGCTAGAGACGGGTACTCTCAGAACTCGTCATTGCACTGATGCCATCCTGGATAAGATGCAAAAGTTTCATCTTTATACTCTTAAAATGGATCTAGAAACTTCAAAGTGAAGTCCTTTTCTTGGTATTTAGAAATTTTGGCTTCCAAGCTTAATGGAAACTGAGTTATAGGGGAGGGATGTGCAACAATGAGGAATCACAAATATAACTGATGTTTTCTGACTGTCCAGGCAGGACTTGAGGCCCATGCAGTTGAGAGAGGAAGCAATCTTGTGATTTACACCTGCCTGATAACATGAGAGGGAAGATTCTAATTTTATCAGGCCTTTATGCCCATCTCTGGAAATATACCTTGTTTGTTCCATARTGTAAAATATCCTCTGGTGAACCTGGCTTCTCTTATCTTATGGCTGAAATGCTTGCTTGTTCTGAGTCACYAACAAGGATCCTGATAAACCTGCTGGGAAATTACGGCATATTTATCTGAACAGGAAGGTGGAGCCTGATGTAACCTCTTCACTGGCCTCCAGAGTGACCAGGTGAAAAGGAAAATKATGAGGGAAGCCACATACAGACCATGAAAATGTGTTGATTGGAATTGACTTTTCCCRTGTCTCAAAGTCAGCYTACAACTTGCTAAGYTGATCTGAGGGYRTGGGAAAGGACATATTCCATTGAGWAYRTTTGCCACMTKTTTGAARGAAAAAGAGGAAATCTGRGAAGAAGAGGAAGGGGAAGATAAAGAAAAAGATGAAAGTGAGTGTGGGAGGAAGAAAAAGGATTAATAAAGTGAAGGGAAAGAAGTCAGCAGCAACAAAAGCCAAAATACAAAAATTTCTTTTTACAGAGAAAAATCTACGTGTAATTTTAGTGTCCTGACCTGGAATGTAATTGTACCATGAGTGGGAGAGGGGAGCCTCAGAATCTCTAATTGCCCCATAAAGAGGTCTCACTGTGATCTTAAAAAATCCACTATTTATTTAATCTCCAAAACTGAGCTCTGATACCTTTTCTCATTCCTACCATCTCCTGCTGTGAACCAAGCCTTGCCATCAACATCTATACAATGTGCTTTGAGCTGCTGCTGCCTGGTTCCCTATTCTGCTGTGGGGTCACCGGTTAGCAGAGGCTCAGGGAGTCCCCAAATTCAGGGCTCTGGAGATCCCCACTCCTTCTCCTGGCATGGAGAGTGGAACAAAGGCTGGTGTCAGCAGTCTCCTGGCCTCAGGTGTGAAGCTGACTGGTTTGCACCCCTGCTGCTAAGGGCTATTAAGTCTCAGCAGTTTTGTCAGGGGGACAAATATTTGGTACAATATGAAGCTGCCTCAAGCAGTGGGGTAACAGGCAGGGTGGATGATGATGATTGCTGCCCAAGCTTGATCACAGGCATTCTTGTTTAGTGAGAGACATGTGTCTGTAAGGATCTTAACGCAGGTCATGGTTTCCTGCACAGCTTTATCAGTGCTGTTATGTAGGATGGTGTCCTGAGGTGCCTGCAGACTGGTGATGTCACTGCCCCATTGCTTACAGAGCTCCCAGAGGGACTTTGAGTTTTTCAAGTGATTATCTGATGCACTGGCAGASGTTATCCAGGGTGTTGCAGTAAAGYTTTAACTTTCCAGGATTCAGTCASAGTAKGTATTGATTGAAATGTCTCAAGCTGTCATCCAGGCATGTATAAATGACAGTCTAGTGCCACATGTGTACAGGGAGTGTGTATGCCTTCCGCTCCAGAATACATAGTTTTCATTCTGTGTCCAAAATAGCTGTGACATTTGGGCTGCTAAACAGAGCTCCCAGTGAAGATGCCTRTGATTGTAATTTAGTTGTGCTTCTATATCTCTTTCTCCTCTGCTCCCCTTTCATCATCACTTCTGCATCTGTTCTTTCCCYGGCTTGCTCCCTTTACATTCTTCCCCCTCCTTCTTTCTGCTCTTCACATCTATTTTTACAGCTTCTGCCCTTCTCATCAGTCAACATCTTCCTTGGCTTTTTTCCCAGTATCAAAACATATTTTTTTACTGTATGCATAGGATAAAATGTTTAAAATGATGGTTTGACCCATCTGTTCTCAGATTCAAAGGCATTCTTTCATGAGGTTATAGTTACAGGCTTTGTGTACAAACCCATCATCTTCCTGTCCTTAGATGTGCCCAGCTCCCACAGTACATGAAGCTGAAGTTCCAGGAAAACCACGTGGAAGCTAGGAATTGCTGGCTGTAAATGAATGCACTAAGGCACACTCTCCTGAATCTGTCACTGGCATATTTTAGATTTCTTTGACAAACTGGAGTTTTGCAGTACACTGATATGGTGGCAAATACTAAAAAGCTCTTTTAGGACAGAGAAATTAAAACACAGGTCAGCACTGAGGAATCAAGGTCTCTTTGACATCACATAGGCCAGGCAGTTGGAATGATTTTACTGAATGAATCTTTGCCTGYATGGCCAGCAGTGGAGCTGCAGGGAATGTTGGGGACACTCCCAGATGTGCTTGGCCATGGCTGTAGCATTGGTCTCTCTCAGCTACAGCACTTCTTGGCTTCTGGTCTGACTGACTGCAGTGCACGTGCTGCTCATGACAAGACCGTAATGGACAGGGATGTGTGAAATTTGGACCATGGGCTACTAGACCATGCTTTGTTTTGGGAAAGAAAGTAGCTGCAGAGGCAAGGTTGCAATAGTATATTGAATTGTCCCTCAGCTGAGTGTGGTCTGGCTCCACTGATTAGCAAAGGAGTGGCTGCAGTAATTAATTGCACCAACAGGTGGAATGCTGGGCACAGCTGCATTGGTGCAGGGCTAAAAGGGACCAACCCTTGTGGTTCAGAGTTAATACTCTCTAGTGTAACAGTGGGACATGTCCCTGCACATGGCAGCAGGGTTGGAACAGATCTCCAAGGTCCCTCCCAACCCAAACGATTCTATGATTCTATGGTAACATTCAACAGGGATAAAACCAACCTTTTTCATTGGGATAAGGCTTGAAGGGCAGTGGTTGTTTAATACACCCATGAGTGGAGCTGTGYGGGCAGCTCACAGTCTGACAATCAGGCTCTGACCCCATTTCTTGTCTTTGTGGTGTTCCCCACAGAGATAATCTCCTCCTCAGTCACTGGAAACTGTCGGAATAAACAATATCACCTTCAGCATCCCAGCGTGATTGACTTCCCAGTTAGCCCTGATGTGACAAAAGAAGTTCTCTTGTTTGAAACCAGCCATCAGAGTGYTCCCCATCTCCACCTGGACCCAAAGGTGATACATTCATGGCCCCTAAGCTTGAGTATGACAAAACAACACAAGCAGGCATTAAACCAAGTTCCCTCAAAAACATATTCTGATGCAAGCATGGAAGTGCATCCACCTAGAAATCTGCATCTTGCCAAACTCACACCACAGCATTGGTTTTCATGCCAGATAGCCTGTTTGGTAACAAAGGCCTTCCTTGGTTTGAATGTTTTTAAAATTGAACGTTGTTTCAAAACTGTAGACATCCATAGTCAAAGCTGTAGGTAACCAAAGACAATGGATTGCCGGAGACATCTCTGATAGGTCATGTCCCTCTGSTCCTTTTCACAAGAGAATAGAGTGGTCATGGACCTCATGATCCTGAACWATGCTCAAAAAACTCTACTATTGCATCCCTGATTTGATTCATGGTGTTCTGCACAAGATGTGCTCACATGCACACAAAATGCACCCTGATCCTGGCTCCCTCTTCTCTTCTTCCCCCTTCTCAAAAAAACAGTTTGAGAGGAAAACTGTAGATAGAAAAGTGAGATAATTTGTTTTCTATTCATTTTTGAGAAAGAAACACTGTCATCTTGTAAGTATTTGGAAGACTTTGTGCCATTAAAATTAACAAGGTCATAAAAAAGCCTTCTTGAACAGGTAACTCAAACTTTAAAAAAAATCTTGGATTTGCAAGCTGCAGCTTGCAATCCTCACTTTATTTATGCTACAGAAGGAAAAGGCTTTAGGGAATTGTGTGTGCAGATGCCGAAGTAGTGGCTTGGAGAAGTAATTTAACTTTGCTGCAGTACTAATGTCTATTTGTGGAAGGAAAGACCATAGGTCTTTTGAAACAACTTTCTTCCTGCTCCTGCCATCCCGCACAGAACCCGCATCACTCACTGATGCTTTTTGCCACAGCTTCTGCGCTCTTTCCCTTTTAACTCTCTGCTTTACCCTCGCACCTGTTAATTTATCGCAGCTGCCGCGGGAGCCGGCACTCGCGGCTCGCCCTCCCCGAAGGGGTTAACCGGGTTAATTTCATAATCTCTTTAACATTCGGGATGAAYAGGGAACGCGCGCCCCTCCTCTCCTACAATCTGTGCGCGGCAGCTCGCAGTTCTGCCCGGCCGTGTGTCACCCGGTGCCACTTTGTCGCGCCCCGAGTGTCCCCGCGTGTGCGTGGCTGTGCTCCCGCATGTCCGCCCGCAGCCGTGCCCCGCTCCGGCCCCGCTCATGCCAGCGGCAGCACCGCGCGTCCGTCTGTCCGTCTGTGTGTCCGTCTGTGTGTCCGTCTGTGTCTGTGTCCGTGTCCGTGTGTCCGCCTGTGCACATGAGAGGAGACGAGCGAGGGGAGGCGAGACCGCCGCGTTTATAGGAGGTGCCAGCAGCCGGTGCGAAGTGTGAAGGGAAACTCTGCCATCTCTCGGGCTGCTGCAAGCGGACACGCCGCCTCGCATAATGCCATCTTTCGATGAGGTTTTGAAGSAGGCCGGGGAATTTGGAAGATTTCAAAAGAGGGTCTTTTTCCTCCTTAGCCAGACAGGCATCACTTTTTCTTCCCTGTTCGCAAGCGTGGTTTTCCTCGGGCGGGCACCCGRCAGCTTCTGGTGCAGGATCCCTGGGGCTGCTGAATTAAGTGAACGATGTGGCTGGACGCTGGAAGAGGAACGAAACTTCACGGTRCTGCCCCTGCAAGTGGGGAACGAGTCCGTCGGTGGGGAGTGCGAGAGGCTGGATGTCACTTGGGACACCTCCATCACCTGCAGCAGCCCTCTCGCCCTCTATGGCAATCACAGCGCGGGCAACCTGCCGCTCGCCACTTGCCACGGTGACTGGGTGTATGAACACCCCCACTCATCCATCGTCAGCGAGGTAAGGAAAACACCCATCCTCTAAGCAGCAGCT
Organism: Malurus melanocephalus; assembly: GCF_030028575.1. Taxonomy (NCBI): domain Eukaryota; kingdom Metazoa; phylum Chordata; class Aves; order Passeriformes; family Maluridae; genus Malurus; species Malurus melanocephalus. The sequence goes on along the minus strand of NW_026623270.1, from coordinate 2,751,799 downwards.
TCTGTCCTGGTGTGGGATTGCAGCAGTAAAATGGGATTGCCAGTGCAAGGGTCGTTGCTTTGCTGGCTGGTTTTCCTTTCCAGATTTATCTCATTTTGAGTCACAAGCAAATTGSGACAATGAGTATGATCCAGTGCTGGCATCAAGCTTATAGGGAAAAGTGAGCTGATATGAAAGGGGGCTGTCCAAAACCAACTGCCTGTACAAAGTCAGATACCCTGCACAGATATTGCTCTGTATGTAGAGGAATGTCAGATTAAAACAAAGAGTTAAATCCTTGCATCTGAGGCTTCTGGTGCTCAGTTTTGGGCCAGGAACTTTGGTGGTGTTAACTCTGAGTGTACTCTATGACCTGAATCGATGTACATTATCTATTCTTTGTATTTCCAGTATTGAATATTTAATTTGCAGGTAATAAAAAACAACAGGTGGCAGACTGCCTGAGATCTGGCAGGAGTCAGCAGAAGTGATTGTGCTTACTAGAGATAAAAAACAACAAACCACACACATTTTTGCCCAAAGCTAACATTCAGCTTTTCCTGAATGTCAGTGTCAGGGAAGGGCGGGCTATTACACTAGTGGTAAGCACTGACAAATGCAGTGATTTTTAATGAGGCTGAAAAAGGCCATTGAAGATGCTTTCCTAGGAGATCCTCTCTGTAATTTGTAATCAAGCCATGGATGTTCTGCGGTCTGGCTCCAAAACACAGTCTGCRCACTAGGAGTGTGTATTTTAGGGTCATTCTGGCAGCAATTGTCACTCATGCAGTTTTGAAAAATACAAAGTGTGCTTAGAGGGATTGGTTCAGAACTAATCAAGGTGCACTGCAAAATGTGTCAGCACAGCTGAGGGTTCTGGTTCCACTCTGTCTCGTGAGCCTCTGCTGTGGTTTTTGACTGGGCACTTGCACTGGATTAGGGCACAKCAGGAAAAGCTGGGAGCAAATTCTGAAAAGAGGTGCCTGTCCTATCCTTTCAATTCACCATCCTTCTCTCATCCAGCTGGGGCTGCTGTATCCACTTGCTGGCCTCAGGCTCTCCAGAGCAGCAGCTTTTCTCCCTGAGCACTGCCTGCAACCTGAGCATTTTTAGCCAGGGTCTATGCTCAAGACAAGAGAAATCAGAGCACCTGACTGGTCCTTGAGCAAAGATTCAGAACTGGATTTTCTGTATGATTGGTGAAATCAGTGGACACAGGGCTGCAAATGATGTGCAGGGAGCTGGTGTCAAACTTTGGTACCTAATAATGACAAATCTCTGCCCACTGGGCAGTGGAAGGCAGGGCTGGGTGGGCAGGAGGACAAATGGTGCCTGGGAGCTGCAGCCTGGCTCTGGGACAATCCATAGGACATGGCTATGCTGGGAAGTTTATACTACTGCTGCCTCCAAGATGTCTCTGCAGGGGGACTGTGAGGAGTTAAACCTTAAAAATAAAAATAAAGAGATTCCTTTCCTGTTGTTGTACTCTTTATTTTCCCCTTTAACCTTGCTATGGGTGAAAGCATATAGGCTGTGTCCATAGGATTGTGCTCAGAGTCCGTTTATGGCAGCAGTTTGTGTGTCTAAGGAGCCACTGTGATTTCCCAGAAGAAAAGAGCCACTGGGTACAGCTCTGGGGAAAGGAAACCAGTATTTGTCTTGTGGCAATAAATGGGAGTGAAAGGTCCAATGTTCTTGGCAAATACCTCGTGCATCTGCACTTTCTTCCTCCTCTYTGCTGGGGAGACCCTGCAGGGCCAGGCAAGCGAGGAGGGATGAAGGGATGCTTGGGGAAGCACTCCCCACCTGTGCACCCAAAGGCACATATTGGGAAAACCATGGAGTAACAGTCTGCAAGGAATGAGATGCTGGGACTGTCTCTCCCTGTGCCAGGGCAGCAGGACCCACCATCAGTGTCACTGTGACTCCTAGAGGCACCCTTGCAGGCCAGGTCCACCTTGGATGGAGGCTRCTGGGCTGTGACCTGTGTCACTTGGAAAATCTTCCCAGTTTTGCAACATTTTCTGGATAAACACACGAGGTTTGATTTCTTCATCTAAAAAGGAAGCTTGTGGCTGATGCATGTCCTKACTCAATTCCTCTGAGATCAGCTACTAAAAGGAGCTTGATGTCTTATTAATGAGTTACACATCCAGCAAAGACAATTTCAATCCCAGATTTAATTTGGTCTCTTTTCACCCAGCTGAGCCTCTAACAAAGCATGACTCAGTTTAGGCTCTGTTTAATTAGCTCACCAAAGACTTCTTTTCTCATCCATCTACTTGTAAATGCTTCATTTTGTCCATGTGTGCAGAAATATTTCTGTTTCTTCCAACTAAAGATTTCTGGCATTTTATGTCTTGTTGAATCAACAGTGGAAGTGACAAGGGAGACARAGTTAAAAGGATGAGTTACAGAACAGTCTCAGGGTTTATGTTCAGGGGGAAAGAGGGAGGTGGGGGGGAAGTCTGTGTACTGAAGGAGTTTTTCCAGGCCTATGGCAAGCACAGATCCAGTGTGGATTTGCAGTGTGACAGGGGATTCATTCAGAGGACAAAAGCGGGCATGGAAAGGCTCTTCTGAGCAAAGATATCACATCACACAGCAGGTCTGGCAGCCAAGCCACAGGCTATTGTGCTGAGCTCTGAGCACCCTTCAGAAGCTGAATCATGTGGCTGGATAGACTGATTGGTGTGGAGCTGTGGAATAAATGGTGTTGTGGTACCTGACTTCACTGCTCGTGTTGCTCTCGGGCCATTCTCTTATCTTGGAGAGCTGTCTTATCAAAAGTGCTCACAGCAGCATCAGCAGCAGGAAGCAAAGGAAATAAAGGGGACCATGGACTGATAAAAAGCACACACTTCTTTGTAAGCAGCACTTGGGGTGGCTGCTGCATCACCTGCTGCTACAGAACTCCTGAGCCTCAGTGTTGAGAAACAGTGAGGCTCGGGAAAACATAGCAGGAATTTCATCCTTCAGCATTTGAGGAGAAGAGCAAATTGTACTAAGAAATCATTACAGGAGCAACACATGGCAAAGCCAGTTACCTTGGTCCAGTGATGGGCAATACTGTATTGCTAAAGATTCCCTCTTGAAATCTTCTTTCGGTGTCCAAGGAGCTCTGAGAACAGGTCCCTACTTCTGCAGTGACACGGCCAAGGGTCTCCATGCTCCATTGCTTTGGCCAGGCTTTTCTATGAGGGCAATCCAGACTGGAGAAAGCTGTCACTGGTGCTGCACACACAGATCAGCACCGYGTTGGAGCTGAGCAAACCAGACCTGAGYTGACATGAAGGTTTCAARACATYATTTTGGGACACRGCTGTGTCACAGGTGGTGGATCTGYGCAGGGGACTTTGGCTCAGTGTGATCTGCTCGGTTTAATTGAGAGGGTCTTGCACATCTCCCCCTGAAGCTGAAAGATGCGGCTGTGTGTGTCAGCTGCAGGATGGGAATGCTGTGGCTTCGCAGATTCTGCTTGGAGAGGGAAGCTGAGGTGGTAAATTATCGAGCTAAATCCATTCCTGTCCCATGCCAGCTGGTGCTGTCTGAATTGATGCTGGTCCCAGCAGGTGGCTGGCCCTGCTCWGGAGGGAGGGCTGGTGACAGCAGCAGCTCCTACAGAGGGAGGAGGGAAGGAAAGGGCTGTGTTTCTGGGCAGCAGATGGAGATGGAGAAACAGCAGATGTGCTGGGAGGCTGCAGTGGACTGGGGTGCCACAGCCCCATGCTCTGGGGTCTGGAGGGGAGCCCAGGTCACCCCCTGAGCTCTGTAGCACTTGAAACAGAAAGCATTTTGTCTGCTGACTCCTTCTGGGTGAGCCTTTTGAAGGGCCCATGTGTCCAGGACATACCCAAGTCAATGAATCTAACTTTCCCAGGAAACTGTGCTGAAGATGGGSTCACTGATCTTTAATACTGCTGGGCTTTGACACTGCACTTTTATCCCAGTGGAGACAAATGCAGCACTTTGTGACAGGGTGGATGGAAACAGCATRCAAAGGGAGAGCAATTCCCTTCAGAGTTTTTTGTCATTGATGACTCCTCGAGGCACGGGCATGAGCTACAATTGCCATTGAGGAGTGGCCTGAGGTGGTGGAGGAAAGGAAGGGGGAGGTTTGTGTGRTCATCAGCAGCTACAGCACAGCTGGGCATATTCTAGGCAGAGTTTATTTCGGCCCTTTTTGGCAGGAGAAACAGATGCCAATATGGAAGGGGTTGAGCAGAAGGAACAGATTCCAATATGTCCTGTCTGCAGTGAGTCTTCACACWGTAGATGATGTCATTTTGAGACCTCACAATAATCCTTGCTGAAGTGTGAAGTCTGAGGTGGACAAATGATCATCTGAGCACAGCCTATTGCACCTGCTGGGAATCAATCTTTTTCTCTGCTTGACAGCCATCTCTGAAAATACCAGTCAACATTTGCAGAAAAACCTGTAAGGAAACAAATAATGTTTTTCTCATGTTTTTTACAGTCCCTCAGAGAGGGAGATAAAATGTCAGTCAAACTCAGGGTAGAGAAAACACAGCTGGTCCTTCTGCTATCTTCCTCCAAGGGAGTAAACAACTCAACTCATCCTCCAATTGTTGATCTAGTGTGACTGTTGTTATTGGCATGGCAGTATATCCTGTCTTATTTTCATTGTTGTGATGGGATTAATACTAATTAGGGGAGGGAGATGGGAAAAGGGCACACAGAGAGCACAGGAAGCAGCAATTGCTGAATTTCTTATGAAATTCTGACTAAGATTCCTCTGTCTGAGAGGGGCTGGAGCAGATGCTTGCAGGGGTTGTGCCAGTGGGGCTGTGTTTCTTCCACTGCCAGCGAGCCCACTGGTACTACCTGAGCGTTCATTCTTTTCCTTCATGTTTTGAGGAAAGCTGCTGCTTTTCCCCCATTAGGAGATGGTGAGTTTCGCTGCCTCCCTCTTGCTTTGGCCCTGAAGAGACAAAAGAAAAAGTATAGAACAGATCTTCTATCATAGGAGGCTCACTGAATAAGATGATCTGAGAGGCAGGGCAGCACAAAGGTGCTGCCTGGGCCTTGGGTCACGCACAGGAGAGAAACCTCCAAAGATTCAAAGCCAATCTGCTCCCCAGGCCTTAGCCCCAGTGCCCTGGCAGCAGGGTGGAGACTGACTCTGCTTGTCCTGTTAAGTGCTCAGCTGGAAACCAGACACAGAGAAGGACAGCTGCTTCATCCCTTAGTGCTCTGACAGGAGCGTTACCAGAAAGAGAAAAAGAACGTGATTTCTCCCTTTACACTGCATGCACTTGCAGAGGGGTTTGTTGCAGTAAGGATGTGGGAAAGATAGCAGTTTGAAAGGCCACTGGACAAGAGAAGWGGAGAAGAACTGCCCAGCAGAAAATAAGGAACATGCAGCAGCAGTCAGCATCTCTCTAGGTTTCCTTAAATGATGAATATTTCACTGGGAGTGAAGGGATAAGCCAAACTCTTTTTGGTCATTTGTGTGAATGCCATTTATAATGTGTGTATGGACTCTTAACATGCTGCTGCAACTGGCTGGGGAATCACTGTAAAACTCTTTATTGACCACAGAGTTTAATCCATTGTTTTGTAATTTAATTGTAACAGGCAGTAAAGCATTTCAAAACTCCCACTCAAGGCTGCTGCTTTTTGAGGAGCATTTAATGACATGTCGTGATTTAAAACAATATATTTCTACAGGGATATGAGTGCTGAAGTGAATAGAGGTCTCTCAAGCACGAGGAATTACAAGTTTGTGGTTAGTCTGTAGGTCAAACTAAAACGGAAAATGTTTGCCTTGTTCCAAAGCTATGAAGAAATGAGAAGTGGCCACAGCCCCATATTTCCCAGTCATTAGTCATGTACAAGCTCAGCCAATTGCCACTCCTTCCTAGAGCGATTACACCACTGATGAGCTACAAGGAGCCGGTGCAAAGCCTCTTCCTTCCCCCAGAGAGATCTCACTCAGGTGGTTTTGCTGCTGCTCTGGAGATCAGTGAAGCACAGCAGTGCTCTTTCTTCCAGTCACACCACTGCTCCTGTAAATCTGAGCATCTCGCTGGTGCCCGAGCCTGAGCGGGWGTGCAAACATTCATCACAGGGATGCATTTCCAGCCAGCAGTGGATGGCTGCATGGACTGCACGGCTGGCAGGGTGCACWGAACTGTTTTTATCGTCTCTTAGGGAGACTACAGAGGAATGACGAAGGAGCTGGTTCCTGCTGCCCTCGGTGATGGCAGCGCCTCATTTYTGCTCACAATGGCAGCTCATTGTCAAGGCTGAGAGAAAAGGAGCGAGGAAGTGGATTGTTTACCAGTTTGGGCAGTTCTTTAGTCAACTCCCTGAATAGAAAAGGTCTGTCCCCAGGAGCACAATGGTGTGTATCATTCAGTGGATAGAAATCAAGCAGGCTGGGGCAGGATTGGATGCAGAGGTGAGYGGCAGGGCTGTGCTGGGTGCCTGCACTTGTGCAGCCAGGGCTTGGCTGGGAAGGGCAGCAATGGCAGGAAGAGGATGTGCCCTGGGCTGGAGCTGGCCAGCTGGGGTGGCTCTCCTGCTTGGTGATGGCAGCGAGGAGCCAGCTCGCTGGGCTCTACAGGGTCTGGTTGGGTGTAGCCAGTGCTGCACAGAACAACAAATGGGCTTAGGACCAGGGGAAGAAAAACCCAAAGCTTTTCATATCCTTCTCCCCCTGACCCCCGGCACCATGCCCCTGCCTTTTATAGAGGCTGCTGTCAAGGAACATGGGAAATGTTTGGGAAGGGTGTCTTACAGGAGGACTACAGACCAACTGGAGGCAGTCTGAAAACGTGGGTAAACTGTTGCAGATGATTTTCATCCAAGGGATGTATGTAGGGAAAACTTCTAGGCACAACCAAACCAGGTCACGGCTGAAGCACTGAGGTGGGTCTGACAGGCGGCTTGGATAAAGGAAAGATCTCTGTGGGGTGTTCAATTCTCTTTTAAAGGTTACATTCCCCTCTAAAGGTTATGTTTGCAAGTGAAAAACAAGACATTCGCAGGGTGATGACTTCAACTCTAGGTGCTGCGTCAAGCACACAGAAGTGCTTATCTGTACCAGAATTTATTTCAATACTTAGAAAATGACAAAGTGCAGGACTAACTTAGAACAGTTAGTGTATTGTCACTAACCTTCAGAAAGAGCCCATGGCTCCTGGAAGTTTTCTGTATGTTCCTATTTCCCTGCATATATTACATACTTGACTATATAATTAGTGCAGAGATTATTTCAGCTGCAGCATACATCATAGGAAATTGCTGCACAGTTGAAAGAGTCCACTCTGTTAAAGATACCTTCCCCTTCCTTTCTGGCATTCAATTGTTCTCCTGCCTTCCTTCACAACAGTTTATTCCTTGCCTGTTTACACTAAAGAGAGATCAAATAATTTAAAAGTAAATACATTTTTGGAAAGGGGACAAGGAGAGTCCCAACGTCTAGCATTACATCATTACATTGTGTTCTAAAAACCTTCTTTTAGTGGTAATTTTCATAAATCCTCCATGTTTTCCAAAGGTACATCTTTTGATACTATTTGCCAGGGTTGTCATAGCTTTAAAAAGTAAACCTGAAAGTGCTGCTCCACATTCAGGCTATTTCAGGAAAACATTATAATTACTTCTGAGTATGACAGCTGAGAGCAGGTTTTATTCCTCTCAGAGGTGCCTGCAGCTCTTGCTCAAGATTTACAGAAGTGGAAGCCAGGTGATGAAAGGCAGCCATTCAGGCTCCCTGGAGCAATGGGATTGACATCAAACCCATGACTTTGTTTAACATCAGTGGAGGTGGGATATCTGTCAGGTTGGAGACCGATGAGGTGCCATCTGTGTGTCCTGCACAGGCACCTCTGAGGCCTCAGGCCCAGATAATACTCTCYGGGCATTACAGCATGCAAAAGGGCTGAGATGGAGCTTGAGTTCAGGACACTTTAGGGTCTGTTAGAGCTGAGAATGGCACAAGAAGCTGTTATCTCCCTGCCCCACCATGTGGCCACTCCGTTCAAACACAGGGCTTGGAGGTGTCATGTGCTGCTGAGCACTAATGTGGCACACTGCGTGTGCTTCAGCAACCGGCACCTTGTTGATAATGAAAAAAATTTCTTGTAACTCACATGTGAAAGCAAAAGGATCTCTCTAGGTTACACGGTGGTAGCTGCTGTTGTCTGTGGCTTCCTTTGGTGCTGAAGCCTCATTGTTCCAAAGATTACCCCAGGTATGGATTGAAACCTTCCAAATCCCATATGGTCTGCAGTGGTTAACACTTCTTCATTCACCAAGAACCTGTAAAATAATTTCCAATGCCATGTTGTCTATAGGATTACTTTGTTTTTAGTTTCATTCTGGTTTTAGTTCCTAGTCCCTTCCTTCCTCTCAACCACTCTTCCTTGCCTTTGCTTCCACACATCACCATCCCCATCCTTGTTAATATTCTATGGAGTTATGGATGCTGCAGTACAAGGAATAGAAAAATCTGGGAAAGCTGCACCAAGAAAATACTTATCCAATGTTTCTGAAATTGTCCTGAGATCTGTTTTCACTTTTCTTGGAGACTACATGYTTTTGCTTTCATGCAGAAAGCACTAAGAAGAATAACTAAACCATTTCTATAAGATGATGTTTTCACTGGCAGTAGCTGTGGACCCTTATTCTGCACTAAGCAAATTCAGAACTTTGCCTTGGCAACATAATTAACAGTGCTGTTGGCAGAAGAGTGATTTGCTTTCCAAATCTGGACAACTGATGCATGAAAGGCAGCACCCTTTTGGCAAGGAGGAACTCTCCCTCTGTCTCCGTGACACTTGAACTGTTCTTGCTATGGTGCTTATTATTGAGCAAGCATATTTGAGCTTCCCCATCCTCTTCCCCTTCCTTCTCCCCTTCCCGTGTGGACCTGTGCAGCTCTATAACGTTTTGYCCTGAGGATGACGAATGACCCACGTGTGTGTTTATGCCTCTCCCTCCTTCCCACAGTACGACCTTGTGTGTGGCAATGCCTGGATGCTGGATCTCTCCCAGGCCATCCTCAATCTGGGGTTCCTGACGGGCGCCTTCATCCTGGGCTATGCTGCAGACAGGTACAGTACGAGCTCTGCTGTCCTTTGCTTTGCTGGGAGGGGAAATCACTGCCACTRTCACCTGCAGTAGGCATGTGTCAGTATTTTGCAGGTTTTATTCACTTTGGATAAACATCTCCAAACTGTGTTAACRAAACCCAGCCAATATAATGTTTGCTTTGATTTGGGCTGGAAATTTTGCGCTATTGTACTTACTGGTCCTGTTTGGACCTTAAAATGCCAAGAAATGAGATTTTCTTGTGGTTTCCAATGTTTCCCTGGACTCGGGGAAGGGCAGAAGGATACAGAAATGAAAAGGAAGCATCCTGAGGAGGTTCCCGGACTGATGTTTACTGAAGGATGTATCTGTGGTAACAATAACWTAGAGTATTATTTCTTCATAGGCAGACTTGTTTGTGATGTAATCTCAGATAGAAAATTTTGAACTATAAAACAAAAGTAATTTCAAGGGAACCTCATCTTTCCAAGGGATGTGGTAATAAAGGAAAAAGCAAGGCAAAAAAGAGGCCATGGCACTGACTGATTTAAGATATCTCTTCTCAGTGTCTGGTTATGCAATTGTGATACTAGTACCTTAAAATGTGAAAGAGCAGAGATATTAGAGCCAATTATTGAAACAAAATAATATGTTGAAGAGTACTTGTGTATTAAGCATAATGTAACAACTGTACAACTGTGGACGTTGTATATCAACAGCACTTGGGGAATCTGCTGGAGCCAGATTATTTCACTCCTGTCTTCCTGACAGCACTCAAAAGAATGGGTCTGGTTGAAATTTGTCTGGGTTTTGTCCTGCATTAATTCTTCTCATGAAGTCTTTTAAACAAAATGAACAAACAAATACTGTTGCAAATACTTTCTGATTTTATAAACAACTACATAATTTTTTCACAGCTTCTCTTAAAACAACAGCGATGGAGAAAAGATRTAGCTGTGTTCCAAGGACACAGTTCCATGAAACTACAGGGATATATTTTTTTTAATTATGGCTTAGGTTGGGCATATGGTTATGTTTCCTGCTGGAAAATAAGAGTCCTGAACACATTAGACAGAGTTTGAAAAGACGCTGTCTAGACCTAAACCAAACCTAGAAAGTCACATAGAATAGTTAAAGCAGAAATGGCTTTCACAGAGTTGCTGTAATTATTATCAGGGGACTAACCTGTGAAAACAGAAATTTCCAACAAAAGTTGCCCTTATCAAAAAAYCTGTTCAAATCAAACTTGATCAAAAACCTAAACTGGAACATATGACCCATAGTTTAGGTACAAAAAGATAATTTTTCTAAAACACTGTGGAGGCTGGTGAGGACATCACCAGTTTTGAAATTRGTGACATAAAGACAGTGATAACTTCCACAGCGAAAAGAGTTCCATATCCCAAGGGCCAACACTACAAAGTTTCAGAGAGCCACCTTTTGGAAAAAGGCTGGTCTCAAAAAGTCGCTTTCATGTCTAGCACTAAAATTAACTGTTGGGGAAAAAAAAAATCTTTGTGCGTTTTCATGATTTTCACTTTCTTTTYCAACAGATATGGGAGAATCCTCATCTACCTGCTCTCCTGCCTTGGGGTTGGGATATGTGGTATCATAGTGGCATTTTCACCAAATTTTACTGTATTTTTGGTCTTCCGTTTTCTCCAAGGCATGTTTGGCAAGGGAACCTGGATGACAGGCTACGTGATTGGTGAGAGCTGTCACTTTCTTTTTTTCTTAGTTAGGAAAGGTCAGGGATTTTTGGAGGTTGAAGATTCTGACTACGTCTGCTCATCATAACACTATTTCTTAGTAACAAAGCACTGGCCCTCGAGTCAGTCCATCCTATTTAATGCATTTGTCCTCCAATGATTAAGAGGTGAGGGAATGGGTGAGGTGTAAGTAAATGTTTTCTTGTTACACAGAAGGTGACCAAGATGATAAAAATCTACAGAGCAAGCCCCAGATAAACCGGATACACAAATGGGGACATGGTTTATTTTGGCAGTCTGAACATCTYCCACAGATGCTCAGAGGAGTTAGCTGCTTTGTCTCTCTGGGAGGAGAGCTTGGCTGGCTGCTTTCATTCTTTAGCTGGGATACTTTGCTTAGTGTCAGGCTGGACAGCAGGGTCCATAGTAAGACTATTATTTCCTGAAAAGGGAAAAGGAAGAGCAGCTGTGTTATAAATAGCATGAAAACAGCAGGGYTACAGAATCTTTGGTAGGTTGTAGTTTATCAGTCTAGTCTATATTAATAAAGCTCTTTGCATAGCAAGCTTCCTTGTGATGAGGAAAGGATATTATTGTGGCTTCTTGAACCTTGCCAGGTTCAATGAAGAAGTGATAGAGCATGAAAGAGCAAGGCATTGAGGAAGGCATYCTGCTAGAGATGGGATGTCACATTTACTTAATGAGAAAATCARCCATTTGGTAATCTACTGTCATAAACCAAAACACAGTGATTACATCAATATATAGGGCAAAAGCTTGTACTGTTGCTGTTTTCTATGAGGCCTGTGGCAACTGTTGAAAATTCCTAGTGGAATGTAGATGAATGGGAGTGGAATTGCAACCAGACATAAACACAGTGGGACCTGGGAGYGCTGTGGTGATGAATGTGCAAACATACCAGTCTAGCCCTTTTAGCATCTAAAGCCCAGAAGAACCTTGTTTTTCTGGGCAAAGTTACACTGCTGAGCAGTTCATATCCAAGATCCAGTGAAAGGACCAGAAGCTGCTTTTCCTCTTATTTCCATGCACATGGCCTAATTTTAAACACAGATCTTATCCTGAAACTTTGGAATGAACTCTGATCAGACACATAGCTTCCTAAAAATGGCCAAGCTTTAATAGAAAGGAGTGTTTTTCAGTGCTCGGATCAGACTGCTGGCTTTAGGGAAAGATTGAGAGATCCTGAGGGACAGGGTATTACTGCAGACCTGCCAGAGATTGACACACGGACTCTGCTCCGCAGTTGGTTGCATGCAAATCTGTTTATTGTAAAGAAGCCTCATATTTTATAAGAATTCAAACAATTTACAATCAGTCTCTATTTGCATACAATGTATAGGATGGGTAAAGCTTGTTCTTCCATGTTCCCTTTCTCATTCCTTCTCTGCTCTTTTCCMATGGCTTTCTGTTCCCTGTGAACTGACCTTCAAGTATGTAATTGTAACTGTTCTCCCAGAGTTTTTCTGTTTGCTAAAGCAAACAGATCCTCGCTGTCCAAGGCCCACACAGACCTAAGCAAGATCCCTAACTCTTGGATAGAGCAATTCCTTCCTTATCCCTGACTGTTGTCCCCTGGGATCACTCAGTGCATTTACCAACCTAAGGTATTTTAAGAAACATATGATTTGGTTGCACCAGGAGGATGGTTGCTGTTAATACCGTTCCAAAGCTCTTGATCTGTGCTTCAGGCTGCCCCAATAACCTCCCTTTGCTTTTACACACAGTCCAGCTCTTTTGGGGGCAATGCTAAGCAGCTACCTTTAGGCAACTAGCTTGCCCCTGGGCAATGCAAATGTGATGAATAGTCCATAGAAATGGCCAGGGTGTCATATCTCTCTGCATTTCCAGCGAAAACAAATCATTGTTACTTCTAAAATTGCCTCACCTCTAGTAAAACACATAAATAAATAAATAAATTTGAAAGAAAGTGTTTTCTGTGTACTATGAACCAAGCTAAAACCCTCTGCTTCTACTCTGAAGGCTATGCAGTGGTGACAATTTTGGAACAAACAGGAGACACTTCTTCTTGCATTGGTCACCTCAGATGTGGCTGTCATGGCCATGGGATACTGCCTGAAAAAAGGGCATCACTTTCAGAGCTATTAGATCCATTTGCAAAATGAAAAATCCAACCAAATTATTTAAAAAACCCCAAACAACAAAGGTTATAATTATTCTAATAAATAAACCAAACTGGATCATACCTTAGCCCTCAGAGCAACCAGCAGTGTGTGGTTAAACTCTCTTCCCCATGGACACCTTGTCCATATTACCTGCCAGGAGCAGCCTCTGCCTGAAGGATCCTCTTGTCTGAGGCAGGTGCTAAAACTGTGCTGGGGAAAGTGCTAAGAATTTCTTAACAAACATGATCACAATGCAATCTCCACCCCCTGTTGTGGCCCTCTGTGATTCAGTAGTAAACATCCAGAAAGCCCTGTGGCTGAAGAAGGGTGGGTGAGTTGATGAGGAGGTATCACCCATGTTTGCCCTGGACAGCCTCAGTGACATGCTGACACTGCTGAAGACAAGATGCTGGCCTAGACAGATCTGATGCAACATATCCTTCCTTCTTTTTCTTCTTTTTCTTCTTTTTCTTCTTTTTCTTCTTTTTCTTCTTTTTCTTCTTTTTCTTCTTTTTCTTCTTTTTCTGCTTCTTCTTCTTTTTCTTCTTCTTCTTTTTCTTCTTCTTCTTTTTCTTCTTCTTCTTTTTCTTCTTCATTATTATTATTATTATTATTATTATTATTATTATTATTATTATTATTATTATTATTATTATGTTTGTTTGTTTCTGTGCTATTTATTTTTCCTTTGTCTCTGCTCAGTGACAGAGATCGTTGGTTCCGATCAGCGGATTGTTGGAATCGTGATTCAGATATTCTTTACCCTGGGAATTATAATTCTCCCTGGAATTGCGTAYTTGATTCCCACCTGGCAGGGGATCCAGCTGGCCATTTCACTGCCCAACTTCCTCTTCCTGCTCTACTATTGGTAATGTTGCAGTCATTGCTCTTGTCATTATTACTATTGCTATTTGAGTACCTTGAGAGCTGTGGCCCCCGGTCTCTAACTGGAACATGTAGATTAAGAAGAAGATATTTTCATGYTGTTGATTTTATAATTTGTAATTCCTTTTTTGTGAATTACAGACATATAKTACTTTTGTTTTTCTGTTCCGACTTTGCCTCTCTGATCAGACACAGCTGCTCTTCACAGAACCCTGCTCTGTTTATAACTTGACCAAAGTTTATTTTTCTCATCAGCCATGACACCCCACTTTAACATTTCATTATCTACTCGATTCAAGTCTGAGCTTTCCCTGCAGGTCCCCTGAGCTGATGAGAAAGCAGAGTGCTGAGCCGTGGTAAACACCCRTCTCAGTGCGGCCATCCTGTGGGATGGATCCAAAGAAACTGACCCACGGAGCCTTTTCCTGAACATTGCTTCTTTAAAYGTTGCCTGCTGGGAACTTTTAAATTGTGAATCATCTTAGCTCTAGGCCATGTTACTGCACGTGTTCAGTGCTGGCTTTCATTTTTGCTGTTCTAYAGGGGTCTTCTTGGCTTGTTGGTTACACTTTTGACAACCATTGTGCAAATACAATAGTCAGATTTCTGATTTTTCAGCTTTGTAGAGTACTGATGTAGTCTATTTTCTTCTTTCTTGCCCACTAGAATAAAATATTTTACAGGAGACTGACTGTAAAAGCAGTCCTCAAGAGAGCTTCTGTATCCCAGAGGCTGAAAAATCAGTGTGTTTTGTATTAACACAGGGTAGAAGACAAAAGACTTTGCTTTACTTATGATGTTATAGGGTACAATCCTTATTTATGACTTTTGTGTTCTTACAGGGTGGTTCCTGAATCTCCACGTTGGCTCCTGACACGCAAAAAGGGAGAGGAGGCATTAAAAATCATGCGCAACATTGCAAAACACAATGGGAAATTTCTCTCTCCACATTACTCAGAGGTACAGTCATGTGTTTGAGCTAGAGATTTTTTCTAACCTTTCTTAAACTTTGGAAAGTTCAGTGGTGTTAAAGTGCATTCTCTTAAAGGGATGAACAACACTTTTGAAGGGTCACACCAGGACAGAATTGTCTGTCCCACACTTAGTTCGTTAATTACAAGATGGTAAAAGTGAACTGGCTGGAAATATATGGGCTGAAAAATGAAGATTTGAAAAACAACATATCAGGTCTTTCTTTTTTAACTCTCCCACTTTAAAAACTTGTGGGAAATATCAGAAACTAACTGAGTGGCAATGGTATTTCACAGCAGTTGCCATTTTAGSTGACAGTGCAGGTAGCAGGATCCACTTTCCTGGCTCCTTTTCTAGAACTTTCTTTTACAACTCAAAGAGAAAATGGAAGTAGAATTTAGATATCTATTTGCTTTCATCCCAATAGGGGAAAATTATGCTGCAAGATTAACAGTTGAGGAAGCTCTGAGATCACTATCCACAAAATAGGACAGCATATGTTACAGTTACTGTGCTTTGGCCAGTGGTCGTGACAGAACCATAAAGGATTGATGCATTTCACATAACGAGRCCGTGTTGTTGCAGCATTTGGCTCGTTCTGTGCTGGCAGCAGTGTCTGGCTCCCAGACCATGATTRCTCAGCACCGGCCTTATGGTGCTGKGACAACAGATGTGGACAGCCAGAAAGATCATTCAGGGGCCTTTCAAACCAAGCCATTCTATAATTCCTATGCTGGAGACAATTGGACACCAGCAACCCCAAGTTCTTCCCAGCAGGGCTGCTCTGGATCTGTGTATCCCCCAGCCTGTGTTGATACTGGGGGTTGCCTGGACYCAGGTGCAGCGCCTTGTACTTGGCATTATTAAACCTCATAGATTATGAAGRGACACAGACCYGTTGAAATGAGTCCAGAGGAGGGCCATGAAGATGATCAGAGGGCTGGAGCAGCTCTCCTGTGAGGAAAGGCTGAGAGGGCTGGGGTTATTCCACTCAGAAAAGTGAAGTCTCCAGGGAGCACTTTTCAGTACCTAAAGGGGATTTACGAGAGAACTGGAGAGGGACTTTTGTCAAGGGCATGAAACAACAGAGCATGGGGCTTCAAACTTAAAGAGGACAGTTTTAGATGAGATATTAAGAAATTCTTCATGGTGAGRGTGATGAGGCACTGGAACAGATTTCCCAGAGAAGATGCAGATGACCCATCCCTGAGAGTGTTCAAGGCCAGGCTGGACAAGGCTTTGAGCAACCAAGTCTAGTAGATGCTCAGCTCACAGCAAGGGAGTTGGAACTAGATGATCTTTAATGCCCCTTCAAAYCCAAACCATTCTATGATTCTATTAATTATTGTCTTTTTCTGGGGCATATASACCTGTGAGATTCCCACATCCTGGTTAGTATTACTCAGTGCCAAGCATGCCCCAAGTCATGTAGCAGGAAGTTTGTCCTGCTGCAGCTTCCCCTGCACGTTCAGCCCTGCATTCCTACACCCACTTCCTCTCTCTAAACATCAGCATTTTCAAAGCATCGTGTCTGAAAGATGTGTGTCTTTCCTTGTCTTTTTTAAATGTTGTATTTGTTTTTTYTTTTCTCCAAAAGGATCCATGCTCATGTCCCTAAGCCACTTACAGCTGCAASAGATTAACCTCCACACATCCAGATTTGTGCTGGATCTGTTCCTGTGACCCTTTTAATTTAGAATRTCTGTCATCCTTTGTGCTGTGCCCAGAGGAAAGAGAGCATCTCCAGGAATGCTGGATCAAGTGTATTTCTCACATTAACTGATATCAGACTTCTCTTTCATGAAACAACTCCAGAATTTCAGAATAAGTGCTGCAGGTGTGGAGGGAGAGRGAGAAGTGAGAGGGATCATCCCTCAGTGCACTTGGGCTCAGATGTTCCAACATGCCTGTAYCAATTTCATTGGCCAAGTCCCTTACACAGCTCTGGATGTTGCAGCTTTGAGTTTTTGTTGGCATGCAAAAACCAGAGATGAACTTTGGATGAAAAAAAGGATAAACATTTGCTGCTTTTGCTCTGTGAGTTACRACACCAGTATAGGTCAACTCCAACCAGAACTCATTAAATTATAAACTCATTTTTTTCCAGTTGCTCATATTTATCCTACCATTCAGGGTTTTCTCAAAATAATTTTCTAATTTTTGGTCCCTGTCCAAAACCAGAATGAACTGCAACCAGCTGAGCAGGAGCCTCTTCATAAGAGAATTGTGGATTGAAACCTGTTCCTTGATATACAGGCTTTTTCTACCCTATAGATCATATCTAGATATATGTATTTCTTGCATATATTAATTTACATAGGTGAATGTTATATATATCCATGTATATAGGTAAATGTTATATATATCCATGTATGTATAAACATGCATGGCACATGTAGATTGATGCATATGTAGAACTATATACACAAATGTTACTGTGAAAACACTGATATGTAATTTTACTGGAACATGAAAACATAAGGGAAGTTATGAAACCTCATCCAGGGTTTACAGAAAGTGTGTCTTTGGAAACACAGGCCCTGTCACTGAATTCCTGACTGCACTGATGTGAATAGCAAAACTCTCCTTGACTTCAAATAACAAAAAGAGGATTTTTTCCCCTACAGAGCTGACACGCTGAAGTGATTTTTTTCTTCATCTATAAAAAAGTGCTCAGTCATGCTTGGGGTTATCATTACTTTATTAAGACATWAAAATACAAGTGACAGTTGTGCTGAATTTATCTTTAGTCTTCTGGAAAACTAAAGCCATATTTGCACAAAGTCACAAGTGATGGCTGGCAGCCTGTTCTTACAAACAACAGGCATGGCAGCTTTATAACCATACTATGAGAGAGTCCAAGAGCAGTGCAGAAACCCAGCAACCTCAGCCTGCCTCACTAAGGGCTCTGGCATGCACCACAAGTGGCAGTGCTTGGAAGAAAGCTTTTGGCTCTGGTTACAGAAGAAAAGTGAGAGGGAGTAGAAAGGAAGTTCAAATGTAGAGTTTCTCTGTCTCACAAAGCTTTGTGTCGCTCGGTTACAAAAATGTCGTGTGTAAATACATCCAGCCAAATCCTACTGAAGAGCAGCTGTGTTTTGATACAACAAAACAAATACAGGGTGAAAGCTTCAGGCTCAGCCCTGGTTGAGCTGATGAGTCCCTCAGGCAGTGCCTTTGGCTTTTCCCTTGTTCTCATCATGGATCTACATGTTCCTTGATTTTCTCCATCCTTTCACCCCTGTCTCCCCACTGGCCTGGGCTCTTGCACCCATGTGAGCAGCARGTGCTGTGATAATAAAGAGGGGTTTGCTCCTTTGCTTGCCCTTTTGGRCCTCCTCTCAGGAGGGGTCACAAACTGAGAGTTAAAGCAGAAGGACTGCCTAAAATCCTTCTAAAAAAGGCACGGCAGGTTTAACCCCATGTTCCCCACAGCTGCTTTGAGAGCTGATAGCAATYCTAGGTGTTGCCAGTTCTTGGGCAKTATCATGCTTTGTCCCTGCCTAAAACCTGTACCTGATCTTCCTTGCATTTTTCTCACTTGCCAAAGGACTTTATGATCAAAGGGTTTGCACCTGACTTGGACATCACAGTTAAAAACTGGCCAGAGTTGAAAACAGCCTAGATCAATATAACTAATCCGTTTTTTTGTCCTGCTACTATTCTAGCTCTGTAATATCTACAGCAATGAATTTCAACAGGTAGATACAGGCTGTGTGGAATCTTGCTCTTTTGTGTTAAACTTTGCAACCAGTAATTTAATCGAGTGTCTTGTGATTGTATTGGAGGCAGCKGAGAACAGATTTATTATACTTTGTGGACAGTAGGAGGACCATGAATTCATACTCAGGACTTTTTTTCTACCAGGGTAAAAGTCAAGTTCAATACAGGGCTTTGTGTATTTTGAAACCCTCTGAATTTCACTAGTTGAATATTTTGTAGCATCCAAGCACTGTCACAGGTCTGCTTTTTCTGTTACTTGTCTTTTCTTCCTGCCCAGCTGTGCCCCCAGTGATGTTCCCAAGTCCACTGCTTGCTGCTCAACCCCTCTCCCTTCTCTCATCCCATTGCTTTTCCCTGTCTCCTCYTCTCTGGCATCCTGGCAGAAGGCAATTCTGCTCCCAGTGGTCCTGATATGACAATGACTGCTTATTGCCTTCCAAGAAAGTCCAGGTCAACAACCAGGAAGAAATAATTTTGCCATTTTTAAGTTGAGATTGGGGATTTTTTTAATTGATGTTTGCATGATCAGCATTAAGGAAAGCTCTCAGCTGTGTCCAGTGATAAGCTGTTCCAATACCTGTGCGCTGCCCTGGAGTGCTATGAGCAGCAAACTTTGCTGACTGGGCTGGAATATGGCACAGAAACCCCAGCCCAGTGCCTGCCTGACCCCTGACAGCTGCTCACTTGTCCCCTCAGATCACTATCAGCAATGAGGAGGTCAGCAACCCCTCCTTTCTCGACCTGGTGAGGACTCCCCAGATGAGGAGGAACACGCTCATCCTGATGTACGCCTGGTGAGTGCCCGTGCCAGTCCAACTTATTACCAGGGTGTATTTTGAGGAAAGATTCCCTTGTGACTCTTATTTATTTGCCTCTCAACACTTATTCCCTTTGCTGTTTAGGTTCACAAGTGCCCTGATCTACCAAGGGCTTGTGATGCGCCTGGGAATTATCGGAGGAAACCTCTACCTGGACTTYTTCATCTCAGGAGCCGTGGAGCTGCCCGCTGCTTTCCTAATTATAGTGACRATCGATCGCATCGGCCGGCGCCTGCCTTTTGCCATGAGCAACATCGTGGCGGGAGTTGCGTGCCTCATCACTGCCTTCTTGCCAGAAGGTAATTCCCTTCTCCTGGGCTTCTGAGGTCATTGGATTCTCTCTGACACCTCCTGAGCAAGGACAGAGAGCCCCACAAAACTGCAGAAAAAAGTAAAAGCATCTGGTGATGATAAGCAGCACACCTTATTTACATGAATCACTCTGAGATGTGCAATTGCCCTCTCTTTTGATGGGTTATGAGCAGCAGCTGGGGACAGCCTTAGAAAAAAWTATAGAAAGGCTCTGAACTCTCAGGCTTAGAGAAAATTATAGAAAAGMCCTGAACTCTCTTTGAAGGCAAATGCAAGGGAAAAGTATACAAACATAATGGGAAAATGCATTCCCCTGACGTGGAACACACTTATATAAGGAATCCGTGATTAAGGTGAGTCATCTTGGTAGTTTTTTGTCTGCAAATAAAACAATGCAAAGCACAACACAATGTAGGGGCTGTGGTAGACAACACAGAGGTTGTTCCCTTGCCCTCACTCTCCCAGGGTTTGGACAATGCTGAGAGACTGGGAGAAAGATATGGCTTTCAATTAAACTATTCTTATCTTGTTTCAAGGACAATTAAAAGGTCTGATACTGCACAAAGGCTTCCCAGCACTTCTGTCTTTTCTTTAAATTGTTTTCCCTACCATGTTTTTGATTTAGGTTTTTTTTTTAGGTTTTTTTTTTTTT